>NW_025335798.1:19726223-19730085 GCF_004798865.1 Varanus komodoensis
AGAGAGAGAGAGAGAGAGAGAGAGAGAGAGAGAGAGAGAGAGAGAATGCATTTTGGTCTAAACATACGTTAGGATTGCACCCTAAAAGCATAATCCTAACGCTTGGCTTTAATGTTGTGCAACAAGTGGACAACATTGAAAGATGACAGGAAGGGTCCTTGTTTCAGGAAAACAATTCTATGCATTCCCAAAAAGATTGCATCTCACATAGATTAAGAAAAATACACATATTTCTGTAAACTAATAAATGTCCAGGAGAATATTATACAAGTCTACCAAAAGAGTAAACCTGGTGAGGCTTCATTGGAGGTGAGCAAGCAAAGGACTGCAGCCTTAGCAACAAATCCACTCAAAAGATGAGTTAAGTGTTTGCTGCCTCTCATTCTTTCATCAACTCATGTTAACAAGAATTAATGTTTGCCTTGTACAGTTCTCATGACAACCTCTTCCATGAGAGTGAGGCATTGGTCTGCCTTGCTTCTTGTCAAGCGAAATCCTTTGTCCACTTATATTGACAAAGAGCCATCGCCTATTTGCAGTGGTTTATGTGCTGCCTCTCCTCCATCCATCTTTCAGCAGTGACAAAATGGTGCTTGTTTTCTCCTTAGACATAAAGTAAACTTTAGAGAGGAAATGTCAGTAAGTAGAAGGCACTGATTACTGTCATATGATAATTTGATAGCAAATCCATTTTTACTGACAGCCACTTAAAAAGGCTGCACTTTTACAGCATGGCTTTTTAGCAATGCCACACCACCTTTTGAAAATTATTCAAGGAAGTTCAGATAACAGTAACGGCATAGCAATTTGTGTTCATGAGGAATATAATCAAAACTCTAAATACCTAGGCAGCACATCAGCTAGCCTGCGCCACAGATTTCATCCTTCCAACAAGTGAATGGGGTAGGTTAGTTTGAAACTTGGCAACTGGACCAGTGAGGATCAACTAGTAAGCATCCTGGGAGGGTGAAAATTTGGACTTGGATTGTCCCCGACCTAATCATCCTAGCTGTAACACTGTTCTGCTAATATGCTTTGCATTTTGGTTTAAAGTGTAACTGTATTATGATGGTGATCACTATAAGGGTCATAAGGATACAGAATCAAGGGATACTATAAATAGTGTTCAGATTCACCCATAGAACTGTGAGTCAGGTAGACATTGGCTAATCTAATATGGGTGAAAGTTAAAATGATAGCTGCTGACCATCCAGAGAAGACACGCTCAATAAATGAATACTGCATTTCCCAGGGTTTTTATTATTCTTTCTCAGACAGTCCACAATAGACCAGGGGACCAATACTTATCACATTTCATGAGTCATTCAACCTGCCATGGAAATAATTTGACCGAAATAAAGCTGAAAGCATTTTGGTGGACAAAAGGAGCAAGATATGACAATGAAATAGATGTCGCCCTATTCATATTGGTGCAAAGTATGATAAGATAGGATATTAGACATAGATATAGACATTTATGGCAATCTGGACTATATTGACACATGTGAATTATTTTCCCCACCCAATTAAACACTTGAGCTATACCTTAGGGCAAAAAAAAAAAAAAAAATGTCTAGGGCAAAGGAAAACAGAAGGTAGATCAAGAAATACTGGTAGACAGATTCCTGGATTATTTTCCGTAGTTTGGCAATGGTTTCTGATCCCTAACTGTCTAACAACAACAATGGTTTAGGGGCTTATTTGTCTTAAGGAGGCCAATGAGACAAAGCTTGGGACAAAACTCAAAGCAAGTTTGCCTGTAAGTTCAGTTCTGATCATGGAAACAAATTCCTGGTGTAAGCATATTCTCAGAAATACCCTGTTTCACAATTCTATCTTTGCCTCCCTAACTCAGTATTCTGTACCTGATACTTGTTTGTGTGACCTGAAATTCTAATTAAAAAGAAAGCAAATGACATGATTTTGAACAGGCCCCTATTAGGATATTGCATTTAAACTGGTCTTAGCCACTGCTGCATAATGTTCCCAATAGTATCACTCCATCATATTGTGGGTAAAGCTCAAGTCAAGATATCCAGTGCTGACTGCAGCCCCACTGCTACCTGCAGATTCCATGGCCATTAGGGAAACCATCTGGAGCTCTCCAGTGTTGGAGACTTACAGGAAAATTATCCCCCAGACTCCATAATCCTGCTGCAAGCCCTCAATGCAAGTCTGCTCACTCTGTTCTAGTGAACAGGGACAATAATTTCTTGATGACTGTCCTGTTTACCCAAGTAGGAAGTGTGAATAAATGGATGTAAAATGATGAGGTTTCTGAATGTGAAAGAATGGGGCTTTTAATAGCTGGGTTTTAATAGGGCTTGAAGGAACACATCTGTGAATCCCAGTTGTGCAGTTGTCCTGTGTTATATTTCCAAAGCATAGGAAGACTTAACTCTGCCAGTCCTCATCTCTGCATAAACCTTCAGTGTGATCTAACCAGACTGTTAAATTGTTTTGTACAGAAGCACTGTATACTTCTTCCCTTCTGTTTTCTCTTTGGATTCTCCTAGAAAGGAAGCTGTGAATGTGTTCACTGGAGGATTCCAAAAGCTCCCATAGCTCTGTGCAAGAACAGTAGTTTAAGCAGGAAGCCTGTCATGGAGGATGATTATTATTGCCGCTAGTTAACAGCTTTCTCCATCTGTGCATGATTCACCCTTAAGATGCGCAAAGCTGGCTGTATCTTAGCAGTTATGGACAGCTGCATCTCATCTAGGTGCAGCTTTATTCAGCACCACTGCTGATGCATCTGCTGGATGAACGGCCAGAGAGACCATCGACTTTTGAGAATGGAATCTGCTACAGAGCAGTAAAGAATCAACAGTACAACTGAGAGGGAGAATGTTTGCCATTCAGAACACCCCTTATCCTTCCTCTATCTTCTGTTTCAGCGTTGTTTCCTGCATGCTATAGTATCAGTTGTGAATGCTGATGAGACAATGCTTATGAACCTCCCCAGGCACACTTTTTTCCGTAATTAGTTTCTGCACCAAATGCCTTATCCCTACACTTTTTAGGTTCCAGATAGATTCGTGGCAACAAACATGCACTTCTTCTTTAATAAAATTTGCTCATAGAGGGATTTGGATAATCACAAGGGCAATTTGAAATGAATAACTGAGTGCTTGCTTTAGCTACAGTTTCTGTGTACCAAGAGCTAGTACATTAATTGCCAAGAAGCCCTGTGCTGTGGGAAAATGGAAGACAAGTGAATATATTTCTTTTCATGGAACAAAACAAACATTGTCTCAGAGTCATACTGAAAGCCACTGCCCCCTGACCTGGTGTCCTTCAGATATTTTGGACCACCTCTCATAATTTCTGACCACAGGTCATGGTGGTTGGGGCTGATGAGAACTGAAGTCCAAATCATCAGGAGAACTAACTGAACATATCCAAAAGTATACAGTCATATGAGACCTCTCAACACACAATCTGAGCAAAATAGCAAGAATGGTAGCAGTTACGTGCCGTCAAGTCATCTCTAACTTATGATGACCCTGTGAATGAAAGCCCTCCAAAATATCCTCTCCATGACATCCTGCGTAACTGTTCTAAATGAATGACTGTGGCTTCTCTTATAGATTCAATTCATCTTTTGTAGGCCTTCCTTTTTTTCTTCTGCCTTTGACTTTCCCTAGCATGGTGATCTTCTCCAGTGAGTCTTGCCTTCTCATGAATAGCAGTTAAAGTGCAGTTAAAACAGTCTAAGTAACAAAGAACAGACAAAAGGTTGTATAATCTTAAATCCTAACTAGTACATATGGCATTGATGTTGCTTGCTTGCTTTTTTCTTAATAGACATGCCGATTCTTATAGTAAGATGGCATTCTTACTAATGGGCATTCTTCCTTTC
>NW_025335798.1:19730185-19759994 GCF_004798865.1 Varanus komodoensis
CTCTCTCTCTCTCTCTCTCTCTCTCTCTCTCTCTCTCTCTCTCTCTCACACACACACACACACACACACACACACACGTACCACATCTACTAGCATTCCCCAGGCAGCTATACTTTTTGTCTAAACCTGCACAGGATTGTACTCAGAGATAAGCAAAATGCACATTCTTTACTATACCCATTTAGTATAAATATATTAGTTATTACCCAGGGCTGCATTCTGAAGCACACTTATTAGGGTAAGGATCTTTTGGTGAGTAAACATGCATGAGAATGGGCTCTAAAAATGTTATCCACATTTTTAATGAATTCCACATGCCATGAACATTTCTCAACAGAACCATTTATAATAGTGAGAAAATAAAAGGTCATATAACAGTGTCCACAGTTTCCTCTGTAAACACAACTCTTTCATGTGACATACAGTCTAATCTACATGAGGAATTATCATCTTTAACTTTTCCACAGAAACAGCAGCTGCAGAATTCAAGCATGCATTTATACTAAAACTACTATTACTTTTGTCTGGTTATCAGATAATGACTCCATAGCTAGCAGCTGGATGCATCACTGATGCAGTTTTATTTCATGATCCTTGACTAGATAACTTTTTCACTTTCTTCAATGGTGTGTTTTGATTATAAGTGGATTCTATAGGAACTGTTACTAGATCCTGCTCCTTTTTTTTTTTTTTTTTTTTGCTCCTCTAGGTTTCCCCTTGGCAAACCAAGCACTTTGACAAAGAAGAGCTCTGCTACGTTCATCTATTTATTAGCTCTATATACTGCTTCATAAAGAATGGGGTTGTGAGGTGGGTGGTCCCAAATCTGCTGGACAGGCATAGGCTAGCTTGTCCTTTCTTAGGTAAACCAAGGTAAGAGGTTTCATGAGCACAACTTGTTGGAATGTCTTTCTGAATGACCAGGAAAGAGCTAGAAACTCTTCCAGTCTAGTTGAGAGCCATTTTGGAAAATAGGTATGCCTTTCTCACACCATGACAAGAGGACTTAATGTATCTGTGTGTGTGTGGGGGGGGGGGGAGATTGACACATTGTGGTTTGAGTCATACAACTGAAAAAGCAAAGGGACTATTTAAAACCATGACAACCCACTGTGGAGTATTTAACCCACAATGAAGCTGCAGAACATATAGGACATGTTTGGATGTTATTTTGAATCTTCATTCCTGCTTAGGGGTTGTCATGCAAACATTATCAACATGTGTTATTTAATTTTCAATTAACTAAAGGTCTCTTTAACCCTAATATAACTAATACTTGCACAACACAACAACTTGCAATCAAGCTGAAATCTAGTACTTGCAGGTTCATCACTGGTTAAACAAAGCATGAATAGCCTCAGTGTGTTGTCTGAATTTGATCAGGGATACAGAGAACTGAGTTTTCAACACTGTTTTCAGCTCTCAGCTCCCTGAAGATCAGCCGCAGTTATTTGTGAGTCTTCAAACCATGCCTACACCTGTGCTCATCCAGTATAGAAACCCAGCGAGTCGGAAAGGGCCTCCTGGGCCATCTAGTTTGACCACTGGCTTCAGCTGGCTCCACTCTTGACATGCCTACCATGTGCATGTCCAGCCTATCCTTGAACACCCTCACCGATGGGGCTTCAACCACCTCCCATGTAGTTTATTTATTTATAGTTGTAAATAAATAGAAATATTATGGCACATCAATATGGCTCCAGTGATCTCCCTCTGAAATTAAAATTCAGCTTAGTTCTATTCTAGTGGATCATCTCAGTGTTGGGAGAAAGGATTGCACATAATATAGAATAAAACAATGATAATAAATCCACCAACCCACCCACATGCATCCCAAAATGAACCATAGTAGCAAAAAAAAAAAAAAAAGCAGACAAGTAGTAAATCAAAAATGTCAAACCGTATGTTGAAGGAGATATTATAAACTTCATCAAAATACTCCCTACATCCATTTAGCTGGGATTCATGTCCCAAAAATAACATCTACATGTCATGTAGTCATGGATGGGGCCAACCAGAAGAACTAAGGTCCACATGGCTCCACAGGCTGAAGCTGATCATGCTGTTTATGGGCAAATCACCTGGACCATGTGTTGCTCTTCAGATTGGTCCACCACTCTCTTAAGGTGACACTGCCTGTTCCTACCCCTCCTGATCTGCTCACTAGAATTTCCCACATCACTTGAAACTGGCTTCCAGACTTATCTCTGGGCCCACTGGCCTTGACACTTTAGCAGTGAATTCCAACCCTGCCTCTTCCTCTTCCACTTGCATATCAGAAACCAGTCAATGACCTTTGTAGGGTGCTTTACAGGAGGAGTGGACCCAGTCTCTATGGGTTTCTTTCTTTAATTCTTTCTAGGACTGTTTCAGCTTTTTCTTGTATAATACAAAATGCTGTGCACACATTTGTCTTTCCTTTGTATATATGTTGAGGTTCCCATCCCTTCCATAGTCAAGCAACCTAAGACCTAAGTATTACTTAGATTCTGCACTGCTTTCATAGTTATTGTCAAAAGCCAGAAACCAGCAGAGCTTTGCTAAAGGATTGACCCAGTGGCTTTCTATTTTTTTACTTCATAGATTATTCATCCATAAACCCTAAAATCAAAGAAAATGGCCTATATCGAGTAAGCTCAAGCTCGTGAACAATTCCCAGAAGAATTTTATGATACAAATGCTGGTGATGAAACATAGCAGACATCTGACCTTACACTTTACATGAATGTCCTTAATTATAAGGGATATGCAAGCACTTGGGTAACCCAAAGAAGCACATCATGTGGAACTGCAGAGAGATTTCATGTAATTATTTGCATTTACAAGGGTTGTTCTAACTTTGATTACTATTTCTATTTTTCTTTCCTTTGCTTTTTCTTTCCTCTCCCCAAGGAATTCTACGTTTTTGCTCATGGGAAAAAATTAACATTCTCTAGGTTTTAAAGGTTTTTTTCACTTTGAATTTTACTTGTAAGACCTCTTTAAAAATCAGGCAGTCCTGGAACCAAGGAGAGTATCCAGTGTTGCCGGTCTGTGACCAGATCCCACCACTGCTTCATTTCTGTGAGTGCTCAGTTCTTCTGATTCTTTATGCAAGCTCTGACAGCCTGATCTGTTCCAAACACTAGAGCTTCTGCTAAATTTTGCTTGTCCCTGAAAGCACTCAATCTCTGGTCTGCAAGTGGAGAGTGCTGCTTCTGGAAGGAAATGTGTGTGCATTGGATACTGAAGAATGTATATACCAATCCTTGAGCCTATTGCAACCATAAATTCCAATACTGTATGTGCTTCTATGCATTTTCTCCCTTTCTTGCTGGATAGAAAGGCAAAGGGATAGCATTTTCAGCTGGGTTCCATCACATGTGTGTCATCACTTTTCCAAGTAGTGGTACTTTCCCAAGAAGTGGCAGCAATTCAAAATGGCAAGTTATCTGAAGGGTTCCACCAACGGCTGGATTTCCATCCACTATTTGAATCCCACCCATGACAGATTTGTCCTTTCCTAAAGTTATTATTTTATCGGATTTCTGGACTTGATCATGGAGTAGCAGGTACCATATCCCAGGCTATAATCAAGGAACAAAGTGTCACTCAGGAAATGGCCAAATTCCTCCTATAAACGCTTAGAATTTTTAAAGAGAGGATTTTGTATTTTCATCTTTTAAGGTTTTCCCTGTATTATCTTCAAAGTCCTCTGTGCAGTAGGGTGGGTGAAAGTCACTAGCTCAGTGCACACAAAATGACAACCCATCCTCAATGCTGAAGCATGATTTGGCTGCTGCTGAAGAGTGGGGTTATGTTCTATGGACCCAGCAATGGTAAAAAATCATAGTCTATTTCACAGAATATATACAGCTTGTTGTTGGTCTATAAATCATTTGCGGTTAACAAACTGTGTTTTGTTAGTGTAGGTGGTTCACACAATTTCAACAGATCCACAGTTCAGTGACCACCCATAATCATGACTTGTTGGGAAGTAAAACTGCCCTGAAATACTCCAACAACAATATCCCATGCATTATTTGAGGGTTGTTTCCCACTCTAACAAGTCTTGCCACCCAAGACAAACAATGTTTACAAAACAGAGGATGGGTCTGTTTAACCCTCTCATAACTCAATCTCACTGAGTACACATGCCACAACAACCTGAGTGGTGGTTGCATACTGAAAACGTGGCCTCATCATGTGTTGTCATAGGTCAGTTTATGCAAGAATAGTTATTGGAAACAGCTAGCACTTGGTCACATTTATGCTGCTCCTGATGCCTTTGAAATGCTGTAACAAAGGCTGGAGAACAACACTAGTTAAACACAACCTATTATGTAGCAGGGGCAAATATTCCAGTAAATACAGCAGGTGCGCCTCAATGATTTCCATGGAAATATTAAATTTCTGCAATATCTAACAAAAAGTGAAAAAATAAAAATGAATATTTAGTATATTCATTCACATACTAGTATAGCAGTTAGGGGTTAGTTATTAGGCAAATAATTTTAATATATAGAAAAGCAGTATAATAGCCTTTACAATGATCACTGTGACTGGTAAAAAAAGTTGTTTGATAATTTCTTTGGTTAAAAGGTTAGACGTTCAGGAGCTTACATGCTTTTTCAGTTTCTGCTTGAACCAATCAATATGTATCACCTGGTTTTCCATGATTTAGGGGGCTATAAAGAAACTAGTTGGATCACTATTTCGTATTTGAAACTGCAGCTGAAATAAATGTGTTTCTGGAAAACAGTATATACCAATGTTTAGGCAGAAACACAAAAACAGAAGGACCAGTGAGAAGAAAACATCAATCTGCATTTTCTCTTCATTTGGTTCCAATTTCTAAAAGAGCAAATAAACCAAAGTTTCTGAAACTTTCTGAACTTTAACCTTCTAGACTTAGGCTGCATCTTTTGTACACAGAAATATTCCCCAACAACCACAGTGGCACCATTGCTGCAATCCCTTCTTGGCCTGCTAGTGGGGAGTGGAATCCATCACCATTCACCCATTTCACAGGTGAATGTGGCATAGATCCTTGTTCCAAACTGGTGTACAGACAGCCTGTGGATGAGAACAAGGATCTAGATACTATTCCTAGAAGCAGTGTTAAGGGAGGAAGAGATGGGGCATCCAGTCTCAGTGGCTACCTGTAGCTGCAAGGGATGCACAAACGTATAAAAGTTAGAATTGGCAATCGGACTTGTTTCAGGTCAATGATGTCTATCTCCAGAGATGTCAAATACTTATACCTGCTTAGAGAGCACTGCTATTCTCCTCAGACACTGTCCTGGGAACACAGAATTAGGGAAGAGGGCTCCTTCAAGGTCATAGGCAGAATTCTGATCTTGAAAGGGTTTTCCCCGTCACCAGCACCCTCATTTGGGCTCCACCCATCCACTGTGATTATTTCCACAGTGGATCTCTCCACAAAATTGAAACTCCAGCCCCATGTGTGTGGGGTGTGAAGGCTCTATAGGGCTCTTCTGATGGGCAGGGAGGGAGGGGTAAAGGATCCAGAGATCTAATGCCTAGAGAAACAGACACACTCAAGAGTGCATCTGTTCCTCTTCCATTAAAGGGAAGGAATGATTTTTCTTCCATCTGTGGCTGGAAGAAAAATACTAAAAGCTCTGTTTCCCAACTTCTTGTAGGCAAGCACTGACAGGTCACAGAACAGGGTGGTGACTTCTATGTTGGAGTCTCCATTGATCTAACACAGTATTACTCTTTTATGCACTAAAGAAGTACAGTGTCAACAGCAGTGAATTATGCTGGGCTGTGTGCTGTTAAGTAAAAATGCATTTTTAAGAAGTTGCCTTAATGCTAGATTTTTGGGAGGAAAAATGAACAAAATGGGATTTACATTTAAAGGGCTCTGCTGTGCCATTTAGTTTAAGATTCAGAAAACAATCTGCCTGGTATTACTCCTTTAAATCTCTACTATGATATATAATTGTAACTAATATGTATGCCAAACTTAGCTCATGAATCTCTGCTTTAAAAACAAATAGGCTTGGATGAGAAATCTCTCTGAGTGAATAGGTTAATGTATACAGTTCAAGTTCTAACAGTGCGTATACATTTACAGTTCTTAGAGTGTACAGCAGTGCCTACTTAATTAAGACAGACACATTTTTAGGCATGGTTAGAAAGAAAAATTTCTATAACTCCCAACATTTACCAGCCTGCATGCCTATGCACAAATATGATTGTACCTTTGGGCTACAATCCTATGCCTGCTTTTCCAGGAGGAAGCCCTATAATCTTAGTGGGACTTACTTCTTAGTGGACACATATAGAATTGATAATATGATTTCTAAACTGTCTTTTGATAATGTGATTTCTAAACCAGCTCTCAGAAGGAGGTGAAAATCTTCACTTTTTATGACCTATATAAATTAATCCCAAGCACAACATTTAATAAAACACAGATTGAAATGAATACTTAAAATTTATATATGAATGGGTATGCACACATGCATGTGTACACACTCTCTCTCTCTTACATACACACTTTAATATTAAAACTAGTAACAGTGGAACTACATTGATTTCCAGAAGAGAATTCCATAAATGTGGAACCACCATAAAAAGCTCAGTAGAACAAGAATATAGAAATTAGGGCACAGTTTGGGTACAGTAAAAAAGCCAGTGCCAAAGAAGCAGAATGTTCAGATAAGTTACACACACACACACACACACACACACACACACACCAAATGCCCATAAGACGGTATAACAATAGTGTCTAAAGATTTACATGGAAACTTGCACTTCTTTTGTCAAACAAGTGGAACACTCTCCTCAGTGCATTCTGAATCCAGTGAGGTGCAGCCTGCACCTCTTTAAACAGTAGTAGAATAACTTGGATTTACAAATAAAATTTGCATGCAAGCAGAATCCACTTGCATTACCCGTTTGCAGCTAAAGTAGTTAGTCCAGTCATGTGGGGTGGGGGGGAGCTTACATAGCAATATGTGTTTATAGGCCTCAGTTTGCACCTACACTTTAACTGGAAAATGCACAAGGTGGAATTGACATGGAGTGCAACAGGCAGTGTGCACATGAGTTGGAGTGCACATGAGCCAGGGTGTATTCCTGTTCTGAACAGCAGCAGGAAAACACATTGAGAACATTTTAAGTGTTCCATAGTCCTTCGTGCAGTATTAATGCTGTTGTTCCAATATGCTTCTTCTTGCCTACCAAACCTACCGGCTCTTTCATCCTAAATAAATGCATACATTCTAAACATATGCATAAACATGTTTATAAACAGTATCTATGCTAGAAACTCAGTTTCGTGTGGGTCAGGAAAATGAAATACAGGCTACCCAAAGTAAGGGAGAGCAATATCTGGTCATGATAGTACCAGAATCAGTATTTCTAGTGTGTTGGATGTAACAGGCATACCTCAGAGATATTGTGGGTAAGGTTCCAAGCCACCACAATAAAGTGAATATTGCAATTCACTCATTTTTTTTTTTGTTTTTGTTTTCCCAGTGCATATAAAAGTTATGTTTACACTATACTGTAGTCTATTAAGTGTGCAATAGCATCATCTCCAGCAAGCCATGAGTTTTACATTCACTGTCTTATATGGGCATGGCTTGCTGTGCCCCAAATCAAACACTCAGATCACCATAACAAATATAATATGAAGTTTGAAATATTGCAAGAATTATCAAAATGTGACACAGACATGAAGTGAGCAAATACTATTGGAAAAGTGGCAGTGATGGACTTGCTCGATGCAAGGTTGCCATAATCCTTCCATTTGTAAATAATGCAATATTTCCGAGGCTCAATAAAGCAACACACAATAATAGGAGGTATGTATGCATTTGCAAGCCAACAAACTTCTTGAACTGCAATTGAAACAACATGCTTCCCTCAAAACATTTGATGTGTATCAGTACATTCTACACCAAAGTTTTCTAAACTTCACCAAGTTTAGAAAACGATGCAGTCTTAAATGTACACGATACATACACAACTACTACCCTGTTTCCCCGAAAAAAAGACCTAAACGGAAAATAAGCCCTAGCATGATTTTTCAGGCTGCTAGTAATATAAGCCCAACTCCTAAAATAAGCCCCAGTTAAGATCCGGCAGCCAGACAGATGTATTTATTATGTCCATTGCAACACAATTAGGGGTTTGGAAAGTTATGATGATGTTCCAGAAGAAGATGACATGACTGTATTTGAATAAATATAGATTTTGTACATGAATAAATGAATTAATGTTGATTGTTGTACATGAAAAAATAAGACATTGCCTGAAAATAAGCCCTAATGCATCTTATGGAGCAAAAATTAACTTAAGGCCCGGTCTTATTTTCAGGGAGACATGGTACCACTGCTGGATTTTCATAAAACAGAAGAGCATCATCACTATGCAAAACCACTGACTTTCAGCAAAGTGGTATCACATAAATGGGAAATGTAGACAGAAATATTTTAAAACGAACTGCAGATGATAGGAAGCTCACATATGTCTATCCATTATAGTAGGGAAAGGTGAACAATTCTTGCATAAGGACGGTCTGAAATCCAAACACTAACACAAAACAGGTGGCAGATGATGAAGGAAAAGCCAGGAGTTGAGCTGTACACTGAAAAGATCTGAATATCACCTGAAATTGCATTGAATTAAGTACCAGCAGGTCAGCTAATAATAGCCATTGTTATCCTCAAAAAAGCTCTCCTTTATTATTCAAAATAACAATTATACAATAAAGCAGTAGAACAAATAAAATCAATACTCTAGATATGAAATACAACATAAACAAAATTAGTTACCTGGATCCAGAGAAAGCACTCTGACAATGTAATTTCATGCCCTTTTATATTGAAGCATTGTGTAAATTGAGATGATGTATAATCCAACTGTGTTTTAGGTTGTGATATCAAATAATTATGCTTTATTTAAATGTGAAAAGATTGCAAATCTATTACGGCAGGTTTCTTTAGGCATCTAGTTCCAAAGAGTTGATTTAGCTGCCAAAAAGCTTAGCTGACCTGAATCACTACTAATCTCAGCCTTAAAATACAGAACCACCCCTGTTTACCTCAGAAGATAGAAAGGAGGGATGTCATACTGTATGGGCTTTCATGGAAAAATGCTGAGAAAGTTATGAGGATTCAGCAGAAGGTTTAGTGAACTTTCTCAATGTCCAAAGGCCAGGATAACTTTCTGAAGATATGGCAAGGTTTTATGTCATTCAGGTTGTTAGGAAGAGAAGCAGAGATGGCTTCCTTGAAGCTGCCTTCTCCAAACTTTCTGTAGATAAGGGCTACTTTTGCTGTGAGAACGAAAGTGTTAGCCTTGCTCAAGCAGTTCCAACCATTCCATCTCCCAAAAACAAAGGTTTAGCACCTCCGTGTCCTCACAGCTTCTAAAATGGGGAGAAAATAACTTTATAAAATTTATATCAACATGGAACTTTAGGAGGCCCATGGAGCATCCCCTGACTTATTCAGGGAACCAAGACACCCAGAGAGAAGTGAAGTGAAAGCTTTCTTCTACTTGTTTATTTTCTGTATTGATATTTTATCATTGTATAAATTGTGTCTGTTACTGGTATTAAAGTGTGCTGTTATGAGTGAATAATTTTGTTCCAAACTTTCTAAGACTTTAAAGGTATGAAAATGTACACATTAGTCTGAGCTCAGAAATGCAATGATAACTTGTACAGCTGGGATAATGTAGATGCTATATGATCTGACTCACCTCACCCTTACCAGCTCTTCATGGCTGCTTTCTGCACCAACTGTAATTTCCCATCCATCTTCAAAATAACTCTGCATACAGCAATTTACAGTAGTCTAGCCTGGATGTCTCTAGGGCAGGAATAACTATCTCTCCTCTCCAGATGTGCCACAGTGAGCAACCAGCCTAATCTAATAAATCAGCAAGCTGATGAAGTTCACATCTAGACAAAGAGCCATCTGAGTTTTCTGAGTGTGCACTTCTGGCGCAACCTCATCTAATATCACTTGTAAACCTCCATCCAGAGTAGTTGGTTTCCCTCTGTCTTGTCTGGATTAAGTCTTGTTGGGATTTGTTCACCCTTATCCAACACAATCAATCTCCAGACAGTGTTTCAAGAGTTCTGTAGCCTCCCAGGGATGTTTAGAGCTGCATAGCAACAAACCTTTAACTCAAACCTCCAGAAAACACCCCTCAGGGGTTAAATGTAGATGTCAAAAAGCATGGAGGGCAGAATGGAATCTGGTGGTGTGCCACTGCTCATTAAATGGTATTGAAGCCATCCAGCACTACCTCATGAAACTGGTCGTCCAGGAAGGCCCAGAACCTCCTTAACATCATGCCTCCAAAGCCCAGTCCAGTTACATGGAGGTCTCTGCAAATCACTTTTATCTGCAGGAACTCATTTCAGGAGCTCCAACAAATTCCAACCTTACTAGCCAGTCAAACTGTGTTCTGCCAACCTATTAACTATTCAGCCATAATTGTTCTCCCATTCTACAAGTTTTTACTTATGCCTTTATCCTATTTTATCTCACACAATTTTGTTATCAATGTGACAAATTATTGTCATGCTAGATTTTGCCTTTGTATTACAAATAGGGTTAATCTTTTTTAAAAAATCATTGTTTTGCATTTTTTTCTTTTCTTAGAGAGGAGAGAAGATAGATATCTTTACACACCATAATGAATTCTGTAAGTTATTTTAGAGAAATAGTTATGCTACATGTCTCACACAAAGGACACTGCCCTGCAAACATCAAACACAGAAATATCTTCACATGTGATTATACAATGCCCCTAACTAAACTGGTATCTTGCACAACGTGCACAGCTTTAAATGTGAAGAAAACTATTATGCAGATGTAGTTTTATTAGTTCCCTTATACTTTCTAGGTGAGGTACAGAGAACGATACATTCTGTCTTGTGAAAGCTAAAAGGAAGTCTGACCAGCTCCTTAAAGAGGCTCTTGTATTTCAATTAGCATCTTGTACCTTTTCATTTATAAATAAAATAAATTCAAAGTAACTTGCAAAGTTATGAAAACATACCACCCCAATATAACAATAAAAGAATAATCTGAATAGTGTTTAAAAATATAAAAGCAAGTTGAAGAAAGGTTAAAAACAAGGAAATAAAGACATAAAACTGCATCAAAATACAAAGGTCTTGCCAGCCTGCCTGAAGCTTAAAAATGGGGGGGGAGTATATAAGCGTCAGTAAAATTCAAACTTGTCAAGATCCCCATATTCTACCTTGAATCTCATTCTGGCTCATGTCTGTACCTGATTGCAGGCTTTCTTTTGGTTTACTTTTTACATGAATGTTGCTGGATTGGACTGAAACAGATTCTTCTTTAAACCTTCAACAGCTGCTGTTTATGCCACTCTGCCAAGACCATTCGGATGACCCTTACAAAGTTATAGAAGGAGGGAAAGATCAGTCAGTAGAACCCAGGCATGTGGGGAGCTGTCTCATTCATGAACATCCTGAAAGTTGGAAAGAGCCTGTTTACATAATCTTGGATTAACTCAGAACTGTGGTGGCACAGAAGAGAGAAAACATGAGGAAGAGGCCTGGGTTCAGTAAGCTAACCTGGAAGACTGGCACTAGACTGGCTGTCCACCATTGTGTCTGTGCCCCATAAAACTCACCGGGATTTTTTTCTGAGCACACTTTTGTAGGATTGCACTGTTAGAATCTTACTTTTAAAAACATCTGACCATTCAAGAAAGGTACCCAAAGTATTGCTAAGGAAGCAAGGCCTTTGTCCAATGTGTTCACGTATATACTATATTTGCATTAAACACTGTTGTTCCTACCCTACTTGCTCTCAAGAACTGTGCTGGTCCACTTCCAACTCCTGTACTTTTTACAATTTTCTTTTCAATTTAATGGTTGCTGTACCTATTAGTTTGTCCTCCCATATCTCATGTACATCACAAGAACAGCTTTGGTAGAGATTCATAAAAGCTAGGGTGAAATTAAATCCTTCACATTTTTAGACTGCAGGCTGCATTTCATTTGCTTCAACACTGTAACTTTTTTCGCACCTGTAACTGTTAATTCCACAGACCCATAACTTCCTTCCCTTGATGATGTGACAGGGATATACCAAATCTCATTCTCTCCAATACCAGCAGAGGGGATTATGTGAAAAAATGTGGACAAAGTACGCCACAGATTCAATATCTCAGCAGTGTGGCTTTGATGACCAAGGGGTCATGCCAAAGGAATGAAGCAACTTAGTTTAATCGAAGTTGTATTAACTGTAGGTATGATGCTACATATTCCATTTCAGCACTGAATACTGTCACTTTAGTAGTTTAATACTGTCTGACATTTCCTGAAATTAAACATCACACCTCCTGTCCTTTTAAGGAATTCTGGCAAGTGAGAAGAATCTACTACTTTTTAAATATATATTTAAAGCAATGTTCAGCAAGGCAGATATTCACTTATATATGGCTATAACGTTTCATCAGAAATGTTGTTTTGCATTTTCACAGTGTCAAAAATGGTTTGGTTGACCAAACCAGCTGACCAAAATATTGCAAAATACAAAGTCAAATAACTTGAGAGTATTCTGTGGAGTCAGAGCATATGGTGAATGAAGGAATTTTGAATAAAAAATAAGGATTTTTTTTTGTGTTACAGTGACATATTCTGCAGAATTCAGAACTTAGTATTTTCAGAGCTTTAAAGTAAAAATCTTTAATTTCGTTAATAGTGTGATTTCATTTTCAAAGGAGCATGCTATTTGTTTTAACTACATAAAACTGCCCACAAATGTGATTGACAATTTGGAAATCTGATTGACAGAAGAAGCCACTATACAATATTTTATAGCCACCAAATATTTATAAACAACAATATATACTTAGGCATTTTCTTATTTCTGTATCTGGGAAGGTGTATATTTACACATAAGCTCAGAGTTATTGGTTAACACTATAATTATAAACATATCTACTCAGAAGAAAGTTCCAGATTTCCAGAAGAGCATGCACAGTACGAATGGGGAATATGGGGCCATCCAGTTATTGAACTGCAGCTCTCAATACTCTTCACCACTGAGTACGCTGTTTAGGATTGAGAGGAATTACAATCTAACATCTGGACAGCCATATTTTTCATATATCTGCTTAGGACTGCAACCAAGATCATAAAAGCATTATTCAAAAATTAATAAAGATAATAAACATTCCAGTGTTAGGAACGGTTGTCCTACTGTGATGCTGGATCAGATGAAAGGCTGTATCTGTATCAGAAACCCGCAAGTGAGACATGAGTGAAATAGCATTGTCCTACTCATGTTCAATATTTACTCTCCCCAACTTCCACATTTGAACTTTATGTAATAACTGGACTTCTCAAAACTGCATGATGTAAACATAGAGTAAATAGATCAGCACTGAGGTAATCTATTACTGTTTCCTTACTTTTATTGGGAGTCATCTTGACAAGATCAAAGATCCAGCATTCTAGCAGGTTTCGTTTTTTAAAATTCCTTGACAAGCCAGTGCAGATGTATTTATATTAAGACAACAGAGGCAGAGTCTACTTTGTTATTAATCTGAAATTCTTTTATTCCTTCTAGCAATATTGTACTTTTTGTGGGTCAAAAAAAATTCCTATGGGATTTTCAGCATCTATTGATATTCCTCTTCCTTATTGCATAAAGTACCGACAGCTTTCTTGATAAGTAACAGGGAACTTTTGTGAGTTTAGTTTCTGACAGTTTGGCAGTGTTTGTAATGAATTAAATTTTAAAAAGGTTTGGTCATTGACAGTTACAGTAATCTTAGATACTCTTCTGAACTTTGCTTAAAACCTCTGAACCTTTGGGAGCTTTCTCTTTTTTTTACTCTATTAACACTTTAAAGAACACTGGCTGACCAAACTTCTGACAAGCTCCCTCAGGATAAGCATATCTTCTTCTAAAGGTGCTTCTTGACAGGCCCTTTAAAGTCATTAGTCCTTTAGTTCCTTCAAAGTCTGCATGTCTTTTATTTCACCCTGATCCTTATAACAATTTTTTCCAGTGTACTTTAGAATTCAGCAGTCAATATTAAGGCAGACCCGCTAATATGAAGTGTTCTCTGGCATTACTTCACACATTTTAGATTATTTGCCTGAATGAGAAATTAAGGACCGTTTATGGTCTTGGCTAGAATCCAAAGTACCACACTAATGCCTTTACATGACCAAAGAGACTTTGGGTTTTTGTTCCCTCAGCATTAAGTGGTGAATTGTGTTTGAGAAGGAAAAGACTTTAAAGCAGTTTGTGATGTGGCAGAGGGCTCTTCCATTTAAAATGTCTCTCTTCATGGTAAACAAAGAGGCTCTGTGGATTGCAACCCTCTTTGAAGCATTATAGGAAGAGGGGAAAAACACAAAAGTACTAAACTTACTCATTTCTTTAAAACATTTTGATCCCAATGATCTCTATTTGGCTTACAAAACCACAACAGCACATTAGATAATACCTAATTTTAAATATATAAAAATATGCAATAAAAACAATTCTGTATTATATAGTAAAAAAAATCACTCAACTGGTGATAGGTGAATAAAAAGTTTTTGGCCTGGCACCAAAATGAATAACACGTCAGAGCCAGACACACCTCTCTGGGGAGCAGGTTCCATAGCCAGGTTGCTCCCACAGAAAAGGTCCTTCCCGAGGTAGAACTTATGTCTCTACCACATTTGAATCAACCCTGTTATTATGTTTTCAGGATTTAGTTGGATATTAATAAGATAAAATATCACAGTACTGAATAAAATGATATATAACTTTGATTTGAAAGATGTATGGAGAAAATTAAAAGATGAAAAAAGATTTACTTTTTACTCATGGGTTCATAAAACTTGATTATATATTTGTATCTAATGGTCTGTTTTCTAGAGTGTATAATTCAGATATAGGTTTGATAAAAGTTACTGACCATGCATTAATAAATATGAATTTTAAAATTAAATGTAACTATAAAGAAGCTAAAAGATGGAGGATGGATACAGGTATTCTATGATATAAACATGTAATAGATAAAATGGAGAAAGAACTGAAAGAAACATGAGTGATCTTCAGTGTCTAAAACATCAACATTGGCAGTGCAAAACAGGTCGAGATACAAAGAGCCACAGGAAAGCCAATACAAAATTTCAATTACACAAATTTGTTTGATTGCGTTCATCTGCATTTTCCTATGCCTTGTGGACTCAAAACAGTTACTATTCTGCTCCACTGACTTCAAGATTACTTTGAATGTGTTTCATATAAGCAACTAGGAATGAATTTGAAGTAGTCAATACAATAGTCAATAGTTAATATATTAAAAAGTAAAATAAAAAGAATCCCAAGTAAAATAAAAAGTAAAAAGAATTCCGAGCTCATCATACCACTTGCTATCTATCCTGAAGAAAAATATAAAACTTGAATGTGCTATTGATACCTTATAAGCAACATGCATTGTATTTTGTGTTTTTCTGACTTGTTCTGACAAAGAATTTCAGATAGCTAAACACCAATAGTCACCTCTGAAGGACACTGAGACTCATAATGTAAGAAAATCAAACATAATAACACTAGTTTTATTCTCTACTGCCATGAAGAATTTATGCAGGAACAAACACTAGTGACAAAAACAAACTACATATGTGTCTATAACTGATAATAAAGAAAATAGCAGTGTCTCTATAACATCACTTGCTTTATTCAATTTTCACATGCATTACAATTTCATCCTGCAGATACAAGCATAATTTTACTGTATAGTGGAAAGTGTGTGCGCCCTCTCTCTCTCTCTCATAGGATCATTTCAAATGCTAGTGACTGTTAGTGTAACAAATTAACTTAATGGTGGCATTTAAAAAAAAACAGTTAATTAGTTAAATATTAGACACTAGATTTTGTTAGTTCTTGGGGAAGCATGCAGTCTCTCAACTTCTGCCCCACCCCCACCTGCTCTGAAAGGGATAAGAAACTGAATACTGAACAAGTGCATGGATTAAGAAAGAATTTTAAAAAATAAAATAAAAATCCAAGAAAGCATTCAAATACAATAAAGTCATTTTGAAACAAGTAACCATATCAACCTTTAATGTTAACTCTATTCATCATTAAAACGTCATGTAAGCAATGTATATACCATTTCAGGCCAACCTTCCCATAATGATTTCTAACATCATTATTCATGTCAGTTTAAAAACAGCAAGTGGCAACTGAAGCATTAACCTACACAATTTAATACCAGAACAGAATTAAAATGTCTTCAGGGTCCACCAAAAAGAAAATAAGGAGAGAAGCAAGCACAACTCTGAGACTTTCCTAAATATGGGACCATAGCAAAAAAGCCTCTGGTTCTTACACTCACCATTTAAGCACTGCTATTGAAAGGCTCAATTCTGAATTGGACTTTGAAGTGAACATGCAGCCAGTGCAGGTGATGCCAATTGGTACATTTGATCCAAATATCTAGGAACAGGTGAGATTTTTGCTTCAATTACTTCTTGATAAGGAGGTATCAGAAGCTACAAAAATCTGATTTTCCCAAGGAGCAAGGAGGAGGAAAAAACCCCATAAATTCCTGTATCCAGGACCAAGATAGAGGAAATCCAAATCCAGTATCGAACTAGTTTCCTTATTTTTAGCAGTGCTTTAAAAGCAACCAGAAAGAGCATAATCTCCATGCTGGGGATAGATATAGCAACTGAATTTGGCTGTTACAGATGAATGAGGATTTGATTTCAGCTTTTTTTTTGGGGGGGGGGGGAATTTATCCAAATTTGTAAATGCCTTCACATCCAGAAGAAAAGTTGATATTTTAAAGAATCATCTCCAAAGACTGTCCAAAGTAAAGTTAAGCTATGCTGGATGCAACCAGGATGGGAGTAATGGAAGCAGAATTTGCCTCAGTGTAGTAAATCATGGGGGGGGGGGAGTATTTGAAGCTCAGTATGTTAGTGGCAATCAACATTGCTGATAAGTGAAAAATTAACTCCACAGTAAGAAATGATGATGCCTCTGGTACATTCCTGGGCAGTCTCTTGGTCTCTGGAGAACTATCCAAACTGAGGTGAAAGCAGATAGAACTATTCACATTCATGACTGTAACAAAGAAGAACGGGGCACTACAGGCCTATCTAAATTATAAGCACCCTCTTCTTCTCCAGGCATGCTGCAAATGCTGTGGTTGGTTGCCTCTGTTGCAGCTGGAATGAATTCCCCGATAAGACTTGAGGCCACCTTGCTGAAGCGGCCATGTTGTGTTTGCCTTTGGCTACAGATTGCTGTTTGAGAACTTATTTACAAGGCTGTGGTGAATGTTGCTGGCTTGCAAGCATTCCAGAATCATCCTACCACATAGATATCTTACATTAATTGTCTGTGGCAATCACAGATTTCAATGTGGGCGGAATGTAGCTCTTTTCTACTTTTTAAACATTTCTGGATGGTTCCCTAGAGACTATTCTTACTTGCCTAAGGAAGCTTGGCAAGTGGCTATTTACTAATTTAATGCATGACTTACATAACCCTTTCCAAACCTGTTTTAACTATAATGCTATTCATCAGTGGGAAAAATACATATTATATGCACGCATAAAATACACATATTAAACCTAAAGTACCATCCTGTTTTTTCACATTTAGAGTTATCATGTAATTGTTGCACTATTCAACAATGAAAGTGGGGTGGCAACCAGGAGAAAGGCCTTTTCAGTAGTAGCACCCCATCTCTGGAATATGCTCCCTGAAGATGCACTCCTGGTGCCATCCCTGCCATCTTTTTGGCACCAGGTGAAAACCTTTTTATTTTCCTTTCATTTTAATAGTTAAGTCTGTTGTGTTTTATTATCTGCTGAGCCAGTTTTAAATATTATTTTGTTATGTGCTGTTGTGCCTGGGGGTGGAGGGGTTGGAATAATTCGAGCTGCTGAGATGTGTCGCCCTGTGATAGTTGTCTTGCTTTAGTCTTTCATTGTCCATTTAAAGGTGTATCTTTTGAATTGTATATATGATTTTTAAAATTTGTAAACTGCAAGTAAAGAAATAAATAAATGAAAGCTGAAGGAGCTGGCTGCTGCATTAACACAGTTGCTCCTCTGGGGTGGATGGAAGTTTGTAACTGTTGTGCTCAGTCAAGGCGGATAGAAGGAATTTCACATTATGGATATGGGAGGCATTGCTTATTTCTGTGCCTAGCAATACTTAGATACAAATCGTTTGTTCAGAAGCCATGAACTCGAATAGTTCAACAATTACTGAATATCTTTAACTGCAAGTTGATAGGACTGTAATTCATGTTTAATGTAGATTTTTCCACTGAAGAAGACCATTATGGTTGAAATACATTTAGGAAAGTGCACTGTAAATGTGCACAGCCTGGAATAGAAACCAGTTTTGATAATGTGTATATAAATGACATTAAAGGACTACTTCTTGAATATGTTAATTATGGGATTATATTATAATGAAGTTTGTTATATTTTAATATTCTTTTTCTACATTTAGGTACATATATATATATGTACTCTCCTAAAAACATTATTGCTCGGGTGTCAGGATTGGTTTCAGAATGCTATCCTCTTAAGTGTGTTACTTTCATATAAGCTATTAAGTATGCTGGTTTCCTGTATTATCCTGGCAAGTAATGATAGAAATTTTATGACTCATCAGGTGCAGAAGTATGATGAAAGAGTCATCTTTATCCATCCAAACTATCAGTATTTCTGGGAAGAAGATGCACACGAGAGTCACAGATAGAGGACAATTCTTTTTCCATGTCACCACTCCTGTATAAGATTCAATAAACTGAAAACAAGTAAGCAGGCGAGGTGGAGCCTTAGCCAGTCATACAGCATGTGGAACACAGCAAAGCAGTGATGCCACTTGTTTCTGGAGATGGTGGCAGTGCTGGCACAGGGTCCAAAATTATCTGCTTTCTGACATAAAGTCAGGTGTAAGTAGGAAAAAAATCTAGGGTGGAGAATTGCTGAAGAAGAGACTAAAAGAGACTATTCCATAGCCACACCCTGATCTAATCCAGTTAAAAGTATCTGAGTGTCACCTTCTGCTATAATCAGACTAGAGATCTGCAACTGTCAGGGAAGACTCATCCCCTCCAGGCAAATTCACATCTCAAGTGCATGTTAAATTGGGCTAGTTAGTTAGACACATGTTAAAAATCCTAAGCAAGCTCAGTGAATAGACTAGAAACACATTTTTACCAGGTCAAACATCTGCCACCAAATGTTATCCAGATTTTTTAAAATTAGCCAAGTTTGGATAAGGCCCAAATAATATTACCTTTGTGGCAATTTCCGCATCACCTTAATCACACTGTCCATCACCCTTCTTCAACCTGATGTCGTCCATATATGTTGGACTTCAACTACCATCAGTCCCAGTCAGCTTGGCCAATGTTCAGAATGCTGGGGGTTGTATTCCAAAATGTCTGGAGGCAACCCAGTTGCGGAGGCTGGAGTGAACTATTTGCCTTATAGAAATGATTGAATCAGGGCTATCCTTGTGAATTCCCCACTCACAGCCTGTGCCATCAGTAACCACTGACAAGGGGTAGGGAGTAATACCAGCATTAAGCCCTGACTCATACAGTGAAAGCTGTCTCTGCATTGTGGCTGCAGTGTGGAGATCCTGTCACAGGGATACCAATTCCCACATTCACTTTTGCATGTAACATGCATCTAATGGGCTCTTTTCTCCTATGCGGGAAGTTGCAAGTTCAGGGCAGCAACCGATGATGTTTTTACCTTGAAAGTGATGTTCTAATGACAGAATTATAGGATAACTATTATGGTGCTTATCTTGATTAGTGAATGTTTGCAATAAAGACAAGAGAAATGGAGCACTTCTCTTAAAAGCCATGTAAAGACTCCTTTGGGAACAGCGAACAGGCACAACTGCTTTTGCAAGGAGATCTGTTTTGCTGACATGCTGTATTTGATTGTCTATACAGATCTGCCAGTCTGAGGTTAGCTCTTCATGCATCTGATGAAGTGGTCAGTGTCTACAAAAGCTAATGCCAGAACAAATGCATTAGTCTTCCTGGTGCCATAAGGCTTTGTTGGGTTTGCTACAATAGACGAACATGGTTGTCCCACTGGAAACACGTGTTTTTATTATTTGTTATCACAATCAAAGCTTGCCTCTTTATTATGGGTCTTGGTGAGCCAATATGCCCCTGTAGAGATGTATCTGAACATAGATAAGGACATACATACATTAATGCAAAATTATTCTTTTAATTTATACCTTTTTAAAGTGTTTGACTTTTAATCCGTTTACTCCCTAGACCCTGTAACAGTATTCATCTCCCTGGCTTTAAGCTTTTAAAGTGACAAACAATAGCCATTATCTGTCACTTGAACAAGCTTTTAGCTTCCACTATCTCTTAATAGATTCAAAGATATACATAACAATTATAATTTACTGATCAGCAGTGTTTTTGGTTAAAAGAGTCATATGAATTGTAATACAGCATCCATGTCACTGATTTGTTGCTAGGCCATGCTACAGGATTCTAATATTAATTTTATTCGTAAATTGCCATATAAACCTACTTCACAGGATTTTTCCAAACAGGAGCAAGTGAACATGCAAGCAGCACGTTATGCTGTTGAGAATCCAAAAATACCCTATCTAGAACCTGCAACTGGTTCAGAGTTTCAATGTTATACTTACAGTTTGCAAAGAAAGTAAGTGTTGGTACAAGAGCCAGCCAAGATCCCTATAGTTATTTTTTTATTCATTGCATTTATAACTTGCCTTTCCTGCTCTTGCAAGGAAGCCGGGGGGGGGGGGGGTTACAAGGTTCTCCTCTCCTTTTTATCCTCACAACAACAGCCCTGTGAGGTAAGTTAGTCTGACAGTCTGTGGCTGGCCCAAAGTCTACCAGTGAGCTCAGATCTTCTGAGTTCCAGTCCAACATTCTTAACCACTATTCCACACTGGCATAGTAGAAAACACTACTCCCTCCTAACAGGTCAACAGCAAAGTTGTACTAGTTGTGAGGGAGAGGAAAGGGAAGTTCCTATTGTATTCTAGCACATGGCCCACATCCTCTTGCAGCTCCCTCGCCTCATGTCACTTCCTGTTGCCCCCATTTTAAACCTTTTTTTTGGTGAAGGGGATGGCTTCATAGTACTGACAGAACACCCACAATGCCAAATTTAGCTTGTTTGCAAGTAAATTTGGCTCTTTGGATGCTCTGTAACTGTCACACTGCATCAAAAGCATTAAATGTAGATTAGAAACAACCTAAATTTAACCACTGTAGTTGCACTGTGGCACTACAGATTGGTTTGTTGCTGAGGGGATTTTGGTAGTTCTTTCTAGGATGTTGGTGATGTGGCTGGGAGGTTATAAGTGGCACCTGGGCCACCAGGAATTCCCTACTGCTGTAATCCATGTAACTGCATTAACCAAACATATAACAGTAGACAGCTCCAGGAAGCACTGTCTGCCTTATCTATGCTGCAGAACACTTTGAGAATTACTCTTTCAGAAGAGAAGAGTAAACAAATATCAAAATGAAACAAACAGATTAAGGCTTCCATGCCTTCAATATTTGTACACAAATAAGGACACCAACCATTTTAATGAGTTGATTTTTAAACTTGCAGTGTGAATAATTAGGCATATTCATTCATTCAGTCATTCATTCATCAGTTTCAACAAACTTGTATGAAAACACTCTTATAATTCATGTACTGTTTAAAGTTAAGGCCAAAACAAGTACTGTTTTAAGAATTGCAAATGGCATGTATTCTTTCCGCTCAACAACTGTTCAGATAGCAATTTATAGTATCAAGATACCACATTTATTTAGTGTCATTCTTAACACATTAAGATTCAACTTCCCAGAGGTACAAAGATGCAGTGAATGGAATCATTTCCTATTTTTTATACTGCTGCCCCCTCTAAAACATCTTAGGGCAGGGACAAACTTCACAGATGCCAAGGGAGGACTGTCAGTGCAAATTTGATATTACATCAACCAAATTTCTAACCATAGAGACAATCTGAGAAATAAGTCTTCCATGGGTTTGCATTTACAACTACTACTGAAATTAGCTCATGGTATGCTGGAATGCAGATGTACTATATTTCAACCCCTTTTTATGAACTACATTAAAAAAATATATCAGGAGTGGATGAAAGACAGGGTAAATAAAAGAATTGATAAAAGAATGGTCCAAAAATACTAAGGTGGAAATTAAAGCATGGGGATTTTGAATCAAGTGCAGTTCTGTAGAAAGGGATATTAAAGGAGATGGAAGTGGGTTGATGAGTGGAAGGGATGGGACAGAAAGCAGCACTGCTGACCAATGCACAAACGGAACTGGGAGATGAAGATTAATGATACACACAGGGCAGGTGGGGGAGAGGGAAGAGTCTAAGCGAAACTAAAGCAATGAGACTGGAAAATGACCGGGAAAGCATAGTGAAGTCGTAAGTTCAGAATGATTATGGCTAAGCTGGAGAGGGACATGGAGAAAGGCAGAAGATTTTATTTAAATAGACTGAAAGGGAAAAACTGTCAGAAGGCACAGCCAACAAAAGGCAGAGCTGTTGATTAGAGGGGATCAGAGCATTGGAAAACACCTTAACTGAATGTACAAAGAAAAAGAGGCATGCTTCAGATACAATGGAAAAGGGAACATATGCTAGCTTATTTTTACTGAGGCTACAAGAGGTGATCTTTAGTCATTCATTCACTGGTCGTATGACATGTGATATAATGACAAGGGTAGGTTACAGTCAGTATCAACAGTACTGGTAGAGGAAGGAGCTTTCAGAATTGCAGCCACAACCGTCCCTGAGTTCACAAGTCTCACCACTGAGGATATGACAATATTTTGCAGCAGAAAAGAGGCCCAATCCAGCTGAAGTTCAAGAAAGCTACTTGAAATGTAGTATGTGTATTCTATTCTGCCAAAATCTCAGTGTGTTGGAATGTGTGAATGGAATGTATCCATGATCCAAAAACTAATAAATAGATAAACAAATCCTCCTTCCCCAAAAACAGCTTTTGAAGGAGCAAGGTTTTGGGCTTGCTGCAGATTCAAACCTGAAAAGCATTCTGTTGAGCTGTTTCAAGGCTCTTTCTCCCATCAGATTCACTTACCCCGACAGTGTGCACCTTCATCGTATCCATCAGGACAGTCATACATGCCATTACAGAGTTGGGACAAGTGAATACATTTGTCAGTTCCAATACATTTAATGTGATTCAGAGGACACTTGGATTCTAGTTCTTCAGGACCTAAGAAAGAATAGATATGGACTAATTAATATGCAGTTTGATTCTATTCAAATAAATAAAGATTACTCAGGCAAAGAAAGCACTGTACTGTCATGTATTTGCATATTTTCACTTTAATGTTCGCTGCAAGCTTTTTTATGCATTTGTCTACTGTGCAGCTTTTCCGTGCATTACCAGCAGAATTATAGTCTCTTAATAAGGATTAACATAATTAAAAGAAAATCAACTGCTTAGAGAGGATTATTTTATAAAATGAAGACTATGCAATTTATCATTTTAATGGCAGATTTACTTTCCTCTAAAGATTAGGGATGCTGAAATTTATATTTAGCAACATTAGGGACACAGTATAGATATTTTCACATATTATTTTATTATTATTATTTAATATGATTACACAAAAAGTCTGCTAGCCTTAGGCAAGGATCTAACAATTCAAAGTGAAAAAGGGAAAGACAACTTAAACAAAAAAACATTCATTGTTACTCTAAAAGCATTTAAAACACACACAGAGCAGGTCATGGGTCATTTTTTTAGCATGTGTCTTCCATGCATAAAGGTATTTACCTCAAAACAGTGGTTCTGCAAATGTGAGTTGTGACCCACACATATGTCCAAATGTGTTCCTGGATGACTTGCACAGGGAGGGGCTGTTTTTTCTCCCAGTTTCTAAGTATCTCTTTTTTTTAACCAGACCAGAGTGAGCTATTACTGTTGCATATTCTATTTAAGAAAAAGGCTCCCTCCACCTATTCCTTTATGCCATGATTCAATACTATTTCAATCCACACCACCTGATTATAGTCATATTAACACTTAAAATACATATTTTCCATTCTCTGTTGCAGTGGGAGAAAGGAGCTCTTGAAAAGGTGGTTGTCATATTGATCAGAACCTTGTTATGATAGTTCATGCTCAGCTGTCCCTCTCTCCGTTTTCCTCTTCACTTAATAATAGTAAATTTGATATGAATAGAACAAAGTGACAGTAGTATTAGTACCCTTGACCAAAACCTCCTTCAACTTGCTGGAGTCCTCTTATTCAACCAACTATCTGGAGTATCTGAGACCTAGTGAGTCTTGAACCTATTCAACAAACTCCGCATCCCACTTAAAAGTATTCAACATCCTGAGCCACAATTCAAATAACACAGAGGCCACCGTTCGTTCATCCTCCCTCCCTCCCTCCCTCCCTCATTTTGGCTCTGAAACAGCTTTGGAGGCCCTGTATTGGAACCTATGCTGGGAGAAAGAAAGAGTGTGACCCTATTCGTACTCCTGGACCTCTATTGAACTTCCTGGTATCCTTCTGGGGTGACTGTCTGAACTGGGAGTGAGGAGATGGCAGACTTCAGAAGGTACTTAGGAGACAATGCTCTACTCCTTGGATCCTTCACTGTGGGCTTCCTCAGGGGTCATTCTTATTCCCCATACTATTCAGCCTCTGCATGAAACTCCTGAGTGAGTATGCTAATGACACACAGCTCTTCCTTTTTGTCATCCTTAGCAGGTAAAGCTGTAGATGTGCTAAAATTAGCTTTCATAATGGATTAGATGAGGGCTAACAAACTGAAGATCAATCCAGACAAGACTGAGATGCTACTAGTGGGTGACCAGATGGAAGGAAATTAGCTTGTTCTAGAAGGGGTTGTACTCCCCTTGAAGGAGCAGGTTCATAGCTTTGGAGTGCTTCTTGAGCCATATTTGTCACTTGATTGCCAGAAGGCTTCAATGGCTCAGACTGCCTTCTGCTAGCTTTGGCTGGTAGCCCTACAACACCCCTATCTGGACAGAGATAGCCTGCAATCAATTATCTATGCTGTGGTGATCTCTGAGCTAGAGTATTACAATGCACTTTGCGTGGCACTGCCCTTCAAGACTGGAAGCTGTGGCTTGTGCAAAATACAGCAGTCAGATGAATAACGGACACGAGATGATCTGATCATATAACACCAATTCTGGCCTACTTGCACTGGCTGCCTATATGCTTCAGAGCACAGTCCAAGCCTGTATGCTTTCAAACACGATTATTTGGGACTGCAATATCTGACAGAACACCTCCTCCAAGCACCATCCACCTGACCACTACTATCAAGCTCTGTGGCCTGCCCTGATAGCTACCTCCAAGGGAGGCTTGGTTGGTGGAAAGAAGGAGAAAGACCTTTCCAGTGGTGACTCGCCAGTTATGGAATGCGACCCCCTCTGAGGCCCACCTGGCACCAGCCTTACTATCTGTTCAGCACCAGGTCAAGACTTTCTTTTACCACAGGGCATTTATCTAATTTGCTGGGGCTTCATTGGTTGTTTAATCAGATTCAATCGGGTTTTATCTCATTCAAATTATTGGTATTTTATATGGGTTTTAAATGTGGTTTTAAATATTTGCATGCCAATTTTCTCCCCAGAGTTTTTATATTGTGTATTTTAGATTGTTTCAATGGATTGTTGTAAATTGCCCAGAAAGCTTCAGCTATTGGTGGTATCAAAGTTAAATAAATAAATATTAACTCCAGGTTGTTTCTGCTTTAGTTACCATTCTTTGCCGAGCTTCTTTTTTAAAGGGCCCTCTAGTACTATTCTGAAACTCTCTCTTGGTTAAAGCTTCATTTTCTTTTTTTCCCTTCTCTCCACTCCATAGCACTTGTGCTTTCTCTTACACTCCCCCTTCTCCTCTGTACTGCTGTAGTTCTGCACTTTTATTGCCTCTATTTCCCTTCTTTGCCCCTATCTATTTTTTTCTCATTTCCCCCACCCCTCCCCTCATGGGATTTGGTAGGAAACAGCAAACAAGAAAATCATCCTCCAGACAATTCACACACTGGGGAAATATTAGATGTAGGTGAGATATGCAGGTGGCTCCAACCTTGTAAGGAAAATCAGCATTGGGAAACAAGAATTTCCCCAATCCTTTCCTCCCCAGCCCCACAAATTGATGAGACAGGGCTATTGATCAAGGATATTTAACATTTCCTCAGTCCTGGGTTGGGCAAGAGTTGCATGCAGGCAGCTCTTAGGGCTAATGCATCTTAGGGCTAATGCATTTCAGGCTTGGTCAAAACTATGGTATATTTATTCTTCCAGGATGCCACCTGGTAGCTTATACAACTGGAAGGTTCATTTAACCCTACCAGCTGATACCAACAGGTCCAGAAATAGGTAGCTGATCTGAGATAAGCTCAGCTTGATCTTTAGGAGTATGAAGATGAGGAAGCACTCTGCAAACATCATTCTGAACAACACTATCCACTTACTATTGAAAAAAATTCTGCTTTCTTACTTGGGACTGCTCTGAGGCAATTTGGTTGAGGGTCAGACTCTGAGATGAATGTGTGAAAAGAAGGAAGAAATCACCTTCAAACATTAAAATGGCAATCAGAAAAGCTCTATTATTCTACCTAGAGCAAGTTAATTGACACTACTTTTCTAAATCTACAGTCCTTGCATGAGATTACCTTCCATTATACTAAGTCAATTGGTTTCACTACTGTAGGAACTCTTGTATAGAAAAAACCAAAGATTCTGGAAACTTTAAAATATTATCTGACCTCAGATCAGTGAATGGGATCATGCAACTACTTGAAAAAAGCCTATTTGTGAACAAGGGATAGTTTAAAGTGAAGATAAATAGGGTCCTGAAATACAAATTAATCACAAAACTATATTTCCAAGGGGAATTTTTATTCTGTTTACAAAAACAAATAAGCAATAGATTAAGAGGAATGATTAACATACAAATGTGATTATTCTGACACTGAGTGGTCTGGGTATATGTAGTTAATATTCTTTCTCAGCACATTACTCTCTCAAGGCCAGGTAATACTGTAAAATAAATTTGTACTAGAAATTGAATCAGAATGCCTTTAAGCAATGGGCAGGCTTTTCTCCTTCCATTCAGGGTCTCCTTGCCCTAGTGCTTTTCCAGTACTAGAGATGCGAGGTCAGAAGGAGAATGCACTCAATCCTTTACCTTCAGAAAAACATTTTTTGGATGCAAAGGTCCTGGGAAGGGAATGCCTGAACCCAGGCTCTCCCAACTGAGTGCTTTCCAGCTGTAAAGAATTTCATCTGCCAGTATATTCTGGGATCCTGGAAGTTATAGCTGCAAACATTTGGAAGGGGCACAAGGTGAGTGAAGGTTTCCTTAATCTAAGGAAAACTGTAGAGGGCTAGAATTACCACATAAGGACATGGTTAGGGCTTGCTGCATGTTAACATTGTTACTGGAGCAAAATAAGTGATGGCAATTTCCTGAGCTGCCCTCCCCTTCTTTTATACAGTACATAGCATACAGATGGCAATTTATAATTATATAGTTTTGTCCTGTATTCAAAAAGGAGTATTGTAAGTCAGGTCATAGGGTAACTGGCTTAACAGGGGACCTGCGTATCTACTCAGCTCTCCAGAGTATCATCGGATATGTAAGGGTAAGGTAAGGTAGGAGTCTTGCCTTAAGGATTGCATAGTGAGCAGATTATCACAGAGTGAAAGAGACCAGCAGGTACCAGAGAAATGGGATCTGTAAGAATGGCCAGTGATAGTCCTCCTGAAACTCTAGAGCTGCAGCTGTGGTACACAAGCCCTATTGGGTGCCAGTGGAGTAAGTTTCAAAGAAAAACATGTGTGAAATTGGAATACATATAAAAGTTTGATCTGTAAAAGGCTCTAGCTAAGCTCAGGTAATCACACATTAGAGATGTCTTTGGCATCTATCCAAAAGGGTTGTATAGACGAGCGGCCCTGGTCAAATCACTGGTATATATTTCTTTGTGCCGGCAGCAAACCTGCTACCACCGCCACAACCTTCCCTTGCCCAGCACTCACCCAGCGGTTTACCTTAGGGCAAAAGGATGATGGAGGTGGTAGTGGAGGCTGCTGTAGTACTGAGGGACTTTCCCTGTAGGACGCATGTGCTTTTCCACAATGGAATGAGACTACAAGTTCTCAGCAGGAATGGTATTCCTCTAGAGATGGGAACACCTTTGCCACATCCACACCACCCTTCCCCAAGGATTACATAATTTTATGGGAAGATGTGTATGCTTAGCTGTGTTTAATACTTGTCATGTTTGTATTTCTATGGATTATGTTAAGTGATAGTATCCCTAAACCTTGGCCATTGTGCACTATAACAGACAACTGCCATTGGATCTAAAATCAGTCCACAAGATTCTGCACCAAAGAAGATATAAGAAGAAAAGATATGAGCCATGCCAAAGCCAGAGTCCATCTAGTCCAGTGTTGTGTTTATACCATAGCCAATCAGCAGCATGTGGGGAACCCAGGAGCAGAACACAAGCACAGCAGTGGTTCCCACCCATGCTCCCCAGTAACAAGTATGCTGTTGTACATTCATGTTGAATTGGGCTGAATGGAGGGCCATCAACATCCCTTGTTTATGGAGACAAAAGGAAGAACTTTGCTTGTCCATTTAATGGGGCAGGCTGCAATCTAGGAGTACTTGAGAATAACCGAACATGTTCCTTCACCTGCACACTGGGATATCCAGGAACGAGGGAAGGATTTGCCATTCAAGTGGTGTTTTCAGATGCATATGTTTTCTTACAGAACTTTAATATGGTTGCCATTTACTCCTTTCAGGAATACTACAATGCTTTACCTGGAGGGTAGAGGAAGAAAATAGCTGTCACTGGGGTAGCACTCACAACTCCCCCTGACAGGAGTCACACATGGGCAAGATAATATGGGTAAGATACCTTACCTCTTATGGGTGAGATAAGAGGACAGGCCCACCACCACTGCCGCCCGGGGACTGACTGGCCACCGCACCCGCTGACACTGCCGCTGCTCTGACAGATGGCAGCCACCGCAGGACCGGGAACACTGCTGGCCTGCGGCTCCTCCACCTGTGCCGGCGAGTTCTCCATGGGCCCTGCCCTTGCCCCTCCTCCCCCTCTCCCCCCCCGGTGTAGGTGGCAGCTGTGCCGGATTGGGGGTGGGGTGCAGGGAAGGGCCGTGGGCTTAACTCGCTGGCCTCGGGGCAACAGCCTAAGGATGTTGTCACCATTTGGGACCGTTCGGGGCTGGGCTGGGCCAGGAACTTTGTGTTTTTTGTAGTGAGTGGGTTGGAGGGTTTTAAATTGTATTTTATTGTATTTGTTTTAGTGACTCCACATCTGGCTGCTGCTTTTACGGGGTTGCCTGGGGAGCGCGTGGGCTCCACCATTGGGGTGGTATTGGGCAAAGGGAGAAATGGCATTGGGGGATTAACATGTTGGTATAGAAGGAGGAGGGACAGATGGTTGATACCTGTTCCTCCTTCTGGTTATTCCTCCAACCAAAAGGTTCCAGGTAAGCTTATCAACCACCCCTCGGACCTGACAGTGTTGTTGCTTAATGCCAGGTCAGTACATAATAAAACATCCCTCATCCATGACTTAATTGTGGATGAGGAGGCCGACCTGGCTTGCATTACAGAGACCTGGGCGGGAGAAGGTGGGGATGTAGCCCTCTCTCAGCTGTGCCTGCCCGGGTATCTAGTTCAGCACCAGTCATGTCTGGAGGGGAGGGGAGGGGAG
>NW_025335798.1:19760094-19815591 GCF_004798865.1 Varanus komodoensis
TATTTCCCTCACAGGGCTTCCTGTTCTCTCGAGACCAGGTCTAGAGTGCTTATACCTGGCGCTGGGTGATCAAGACAGACTGGGGATTCTGCTGGTGTATCGTGCACCATTCTGCCCATCAGACTCCCTGCCTGAGCTGATGGAGATCGTCTCGGACCTGGTGTTGAAGACCCCCAAGATGTTGGTCCTGGGGGACTTCAATCTCCATGCCAAGACTATTCTGACCGGGGCGGCTCAGGATTTGATGGCCATGGGGCTGTCTCAACATGTCAGAGGCCTAACCCAAGAATGTGGTCACACGCTGGACCTGGTTTTCTCAACAGGGCAGGAAGAGGGTGATTTGAGGGTGAGGAATTTGTGACTGACTCCCTTGTCATGATCAGATCACTTCCTCGTGAGGTTTGAGCTCGGAGCAGGCCTTTCCCTCTGTAAGGGTGCAGACCCTATTGTGATGGTCCGGCCTCGGAGCCGGATGGATCCAGATGGATTCCTGAGGGCTCTGGGGGATTTTCCAGTTGATAAAGCTGGCACTTCTGTTGATGCTCTGGTTGAACTGTGGAATGGGGAAATGGCCAGAGCAATTGACACAATCGCTCCCAAGCGTTCTCTCCTGCCAAGCAGAGCCTGTCCATCTCCAAGGCATACATCTGAATTACAGGCGATGAAGCAGGTTGGGAGACAACTAGAGCGTAGGTGGAGGAAATCATGGGATGAATCTGACTGACACTTACGTGCTCATTATCGAGCCTATGCTGTGGCAGTGAGGGCAGCAAAGAAGAAATTCTTCTCCGCTTCCATTGCCTCCTCACAGTGCCGCCCAGCGGAGCTTTTTCCAGTGGTACATGGGCTGATATACCCTGGCCCTAAGAAAGATCCTGTACCACCATTGATGGCCCACTGTGACGACCTTGCCCAGCACTTCAAGGAGAAAATCACTCAGATTTGTCATGAGCTGGACTCCACAATTGATTCAGATCCCTTAGGGGAGACACCAATGACTCCGTCTGGTCAGGTATTAATGGATGAATTTCAGTTAATGCAGTCCAATGATGTGGACAAGGTGCTTGGACAAGTACGTCCTACCACCTGCTTACTCAACCCTTGCCCTTTGTGGCTGCTGACCAAAGCCAAACACAGGATTGGTTCCTGGATCCTGGAGGTTATTAACGCCTCTCTGAGGGACGGCCAGGTGCCCACTCCTTTAAAGGAGGCGGTAATCAGGCCTGTCCTATAGAAGGCATCTCTGGATCCAGAGATGGCCACCAATTATAGACTGGTTGGCAACATCCCATTTTTGGGCAAGGTGTTGGAATGGGTAGCGGCGGGACAACTGCAAGTACTCTTGGATGAAACTGACTATCTGGACCCATTTCAGTCTGGCTTCAGACCCAGGTACGGTACTGAATCTGCCTTGGTCGTCCTGTACGATGACCTGTGCAGGGAGAGAAATGGGGAGTGCATCCCTGTTGGTCCTCCTAGATCTCTCAGTGGCTTTCAATACCATCGACCATGGTATCCTCCTGGATAGGCTGGCGGGATTGGGAGTAGAAGGCACTGTTTGGCAGTGGTTCCACTCCTACCTTGACGGCCGATTCCAGAAGGTGGTGCTGGGGGACTTTGGCTCTGTGCCATGGCAACTTCGCCATGGAGTACCGCAGGGTTCCATTTTGTCCCCCTTGATATTTAATATCTACATGAAACCGCTGGGAGAGGTCATCAGGGGGTTTGGGCTGCAGAATCATCAGTATGCTGATGACACCCAGCTCTATCTCTCTTTTTCAACTAACCCAGGTGAGGCAGTGGCTGTACTGAACTGGTGCCTGGCCAAGGTAATGGGCTGGATGAGGGCCAATAAACTGAAGCTCAATTCAGATAAGACGGAGGTTCTCTTGGTGGGTGATTCAAGCTCCTGGGTAGGTGACATGGGCCCTGCCCTGGACTGGGTTGCACTCCCTCTAAAGGACAGGGTCCACAACATGGGAGTGCTCCTCGACCCGGAACTGTCCTTGGAAGCTCAAGTGACAGCAGTGGCATGGAACGCTTTCCTTCAGCTTCGGCTAATCCATCAGCTGCATCCCTACCTGGAGGAAGATTGCCTAGCAACAGTAGCACACACATTGGTTACTTCCCTGTTGGATTTCTGTAAAGCGCTTTACGTGGGGCTTCCCTTAAAGACAGTCCGGATACTTCAGATGGTTCAAAATAGAGCTGCCAGGATGCTGTCAGGGACTGGGGGTTATTCTCATATAACCCCAGTCCTCTATCAGTTCTATTGGCTTCCCATCAAAGTCCGGGCTCAATTCAAGTTGCTGGTAATCACTTACAAAGCCCTTAACGGCTTGGGACCCGGACACCTAAAGGAACGCCCTTTTCCCTATTTGCCCTCCCACCCCCTGAGATCAGCAGCAGATGCCCTCTTCCAGGAACCCTCTGTGAAGGATATTAGGAGACAGAGTACCCGGAGGAGAGCCTTCTTTGCGGTGGCACCCTGCCTATGGAATGCGCTCCCCAGAGAGGTCCGCCTGGCACTGTCATTATGTTTTTTGGTGCCAGGATAAGACCCTTTTATTTAATCAATATTTTAATAAGTTTTAATATTGAATTGCATTATTTTATTAATTGCAGCGAGAGTGGGTCCTCAATTTATTTATGCTGTTAGCCGTCGAGAGACGTTAGTAATTGGAAGGCATACAAATTTTATAAATAAATAAATAAATAAAATATCTGGTTGTATCCTTTGCATGTTCTCGTATGCATATTCCTGTCTTCATCATTAACCACTGTTTGCCACATGCTTTACGCATTACATACATAGAAGGCAAAGATAACAATGGAGAAAGCTAAAGCAATCAGAAGAATATCCTTAAATTTAAATATTCTATTCACTCTGCTTTAGTTTTGTTTAGTCTTACACACTGTACTTCCTTTCTCCCCCTTCCTCAGTAAAGTTTCTTTTTTTCTGTCAATGGAACAGTCACAATAGAACAGGCAGGAGGTAAATTATATTTTCTCTCCAAATGATCTCATATATGACAATATGGCATAATGTAATAATACATAATGCATTTGAGGACACCATGTATCAGGGAAAGACAGTTAGACATAAATTGTATCAGATTTTAAATTGATTTTTTTTAAAGAAACACAGATGAATCATTCTTTGTAAGGCTCACTTCATTTGCTATTCTATAATTATATACCAAAGTGATTCTTATTCAATCTTGTCTCACTAGGTCAGACATATGGAAAGAAACCATTCTCACTTGGGCATTTGCGCCAGGTAGACTCTTCCTTCCTGAAATGATGCTCCTGTAATTAAGAGAGCAGCATCTCAAGTTGATTTCTGGATTTTATCTGACAAGTCAACATGTAGATTTGCAGAAATCTGTAGACCTCATAGAAATCCCAAGTGTACTGTTTGAAGTGAAGAGAAGGTGTGCCAGGTTGGTGGGAAAGTATGAAGGGCAATTCCTTCATGTGTGGGGGATTTCCTGAGCTCAGCTGCATCGGAAAGCGTTAATAATAATTAAATAATTAGATAAAAACACAGGATTTGGAATGTAGCCCTGTCATAGACCACCAAAAAGCTTTGGAAATGGTAATATATGTTAAAATACAGACTAAAACCCTTAAACACAATCTCTTGTCCTTTTCAACACAGCAAAAGACAAAAAGCAAATATCCAGTAATGTAATTCATAGCTTTCATTATAGGAAGTAATTTACAATTTCTGGCTCACTAATATCCAATTTTAATTCCATTTACCCCACAATATATTTAGGTTAATCTTTCAAGAAAGACAAGGCATGTTGACTTGTCTAAGGGCTTCAGTATCACAGCTGAACACAGACCTCCAATGAACACGAGAGCAATACGAGCAAACCACATTGTCCCTGCGCATATTATATTCACAAATACCAATTGGGGCATTGTATGGGTCAGCTGGTACTGCCATCCTCATGGTTATGCATAAGGAACAGTGAAAAGCTGGCAGAAATTTGCAGCCTAAGAGTGATGCTTCTCCCATTGGTCATAGATCATATAGTTCCTGGGACAGTCAAAGCAAAGATGTAAAATTTCCAGAAAAGTTGACATCATGGAAAAACAGGTTGGGAAAAGTAGAAATGTGGGAGATAAAAATCTGTAATACTTAAGCGTATTTTTCTAAGTTTGGGTTGTCCCCTCAAGGACTGTAAACCTGGACCTGTAGGTTTAGGAGCATCTTGGCCAGGGCAGGACAGTGGAAGAACTCCTCACCTCCCCATTCTTCTGCCTTATATTTTTGCTGGATGGGTTTGTTCCTGACCCCTCCCCCCATCTAGCTGGAGTATGTGAGAGGGGGAGGGGAGGGGTTGTGGATAGCGTGTAGGATATCAACTCATATCCTGACCTCTCCAGTCTCTTTGCCTTTCCAGCCACTGAAATGCCTCCTCCTCTGCAGTTGACTTCCTGACATCAGATAACAGCCAGGATGGTTCTTTCTATCCAACTGCAAGGGGGACTGGGGAGGAGGGAGGGGCTAGCATTCTGATTCCCCCATACAAGGTCAGAGTGCTGCCTGATGTAAGTTTGATGAATAAATAAAGAATAACCACTGGCCCTCAGATACTGTCTTGTGGCCATAGGATCACTCCCTCCATTGTTCCATCCCTCCCTCCTTTCCGACTCAGTGCTTTCCAGATGTTTTGGATGTCAGTCCCATCAGCTTCAGGCAGCATGGCCAAAGGAAAGGAATGCTGGGCGTCTTAGTCTGAAAATTCTGGAGATTGGGGGAGCCTACTTTAGGAATATAAATTATACTATATATAACTTGGTTTGCCCATAAAACAATGATTAATATTAAAATGTCATAAAGTAATATCATTTAATATTTTTGTAATTACTATCTGAATACTATGAAGTTATACATAATACATTTTAGGTTCCTATTTTATATTTCATAAGAGAAACTTCAGCAAGTGGTTCTTGGGAAATCTGAATCATCCTAGAAGCTGGAATAAACAGAAAGAAAAAGAATGGGGCACAGCATCTGCTCCTGTTAATAAAGAAGTTTAGAGAGATTCATATAGCTGTTCCTTTTTGTGAGATGGAGCTTTGTGAGATCTGATCTGCAGAAAAAGCTACTGAAATTTGGCTGGTTGAGTTGGGAAAGCTTCTGCTTGCCTTTCCAAAGCTACCATAATTAATGTAAGCACTTTTGAAGAGTGAGGTTTAATTCATGTTTGTAAATTAATGCTACTGACCATCTTAAATTTTGTTAATTTTGAAGGGTTGTCCTCAGTGGGGATGTGAATTCCAAGCCTAGGAATCCGACTACTGGGTCTCTTTTTGCTGGATGTTATACTCATGGTAATAGTTAAAGGTTTTATAGCTGAGAAATGGCCCCCTGCTCCCCAGGCCTTCACAACTCCAAGTCACACAGGAGCTAGCCCATCACAGAAATTCACATGGTTGATATAAAGTAGTATCTTAGCATCAGCAATCAAAACAGAGACTTATCTGATGTAGTATTCAGCAAGCCAATTCTTATGCATATGCGCGCGCGCGCGCTCTCTCTCTCTCTCTCTCTCTCTCTCTCTCTCTCTCTCTCTCTCTCTTTTCTTGCAATACTATCTGATACAGTTGATTAATGACTCTAATTAAGGTAAAACAGCATCCTATTTAAGCCAGAAAGAGCAATCCATACAACTACCATTACAACCAAGTTGATAAGCATAGGCTGAAATAAAAATACTGTATTCCTGAAGGATACAGTATTTGAGCAATAAAATGTAAGCCCATAAATAGGCAATGAAAGGGAATTTCAAAGGGAAGGCAAGCATAATTTCAATCCCTTTACAAAGCAAGGACTCCTAAGGCACAATCTTATGCATACTGAGGCAGAAAGAAGTCCTACAACCCCTAGTGCTTCCTAAACAATGCTAGGAATTGTAGGATTTCTTTTCTGTCTAAACATGCATTGGTTTGTATCCTGAATTATGAAAATGCTGTGTCTTACTAAAATGCAGCATTGTTGCTTCCTAACCTCTTAACTTTCAGATTTTGTTTTCTTCTTCTTTTTTAGTTGTAACACATCATCCTACAAACATTTAGCATCAGAAAAGTAAGAACATATACACTATGTAAACAGCATGGTACACATCTAAATTTGGGATACTCAGAAGTAATTTCCACTGTGTTTTGTGCAGCTTACCCCAATGCAAGCATGCAGAGGTTTATAACCTTTACCAGGGCTGTGCACAATATTTCTTTAAAGTGTAATATTTTTATACCTCAGTTCCTAAAAGCCTAATCCTAAACTCTTCCATAACTCTTATTCCTCTGTTCCTATATTATTTGCCAAACATTTTACCCATTAATAAAAAATAGTATAAGAAGTTTTCTGAAAACACCATAAATGATACAAACCTACCTTTTTCTATAGTCTGATATAAAAATATACAGCAAGCTCCGCAATCACACAAGACTGACTTGGTCATAGTGATACCACCCAGCCTGCAGAGGAAGCTGTCAAACAGAGGCAAACCTGGGATACCAAACAACCTAGCAGCCATCCTAAATATAGCAATGCTGCTCTAATGAAGTGGAAGAATTACAGTGGCTTCAGGCCAGATGTTAGCAGCCTGAAAGTGGTCCTTTCCACACTGCTACAGCGAGGGGAGGAGAGGAGAGGATGCAGGGCTAAAGTCACATTTGAAGGATTTCCTTATGGGTAAATGGCATGGGGTGGAAAGAGAGCAAACACAATGAGCTCATAATGCCTCATAAGCATTTTTTTAACCAAAAAGTAAACCTAATCTTGTATATGCAGCCCAATCTTGCATGTTTCAAATCAGTAGTCACATTGAGTTCAATAGAACTTGTTTATTTCCAGCTAAGTGGATCTACCACTGCAGCTAAATTTAGTGATGTTAAATATCTGCGATCCTGTTTTGTAACCAGAAGGAGCGTGTTCAGTGGGTTGGGACTGGTGGGGAAGGAGCGCCCTATCCTATGATGGCTTTGACAAAACAGCAGCAACTCGAAGGAGATTGTTCAGTTGCTTTCTGCCTGCCCTCCAGCCCCTCCATGAGTGTTATTTGCCCACTGAACTAGGAAGTAAATGCAACACTGCTTCCCTGCTTCCCTCCCGCTTCACCTGCCCCATTCCCTTCTTCTGTCCTTTGGAAAAAATGAAATTTTCAATGTACTTTCAAGCCTGAAAATGCATGACTTCTCAAAAGAAAATCATGTTATTTTCCATTTACTTCAGTAAAGCTAACTCATGGGAAATTGTAGCACTCGAAAGACGGTGCCTTTGCTTTCTGAGAGTTGCTTTTGGGTGGGGCGGAATGGGGTTGCAGATCCTGCTGGCTTTACCTATGTGGCATAGGAGGGTCAGTAGCAAGCAGCACCACCCCTTCTCTTTCTCCATGATTCTTCGTAAAGGAACGGGAAGAGCTGCTAATTGATTTACTTTTTTTTGTTTTTTTAAATATCTGCTAACTGAGCTAAAAAGCAAACACTCAATATAAATGCACCTTCAAGGGCCACTTCCCTGCACACATTCCCTTTCCGCTTCCTCTGACAACTCCACAATCACATTTGTATCTAACACAAGATCATATTCTCAACACAGTGGAAAATGTGCCCCGACTGTGATAAATGTGTTGTGCATGATTAGTATGGCTGTGCTCCCTCATAAGCACAACATTTGTTTGTTTGTTTGTTTGTTTGTTTATTTATTTATTTAGGAGACTTCTATGCCGCCCCATTCGCCGAAGCCTCAGGGTGGCTCACAACCATAAATAAACTTCAAAATAGAATAATATAAATTAACAATATAAATTAACACGTGGTTATCTTTATTGTTTATAGTATATGGAAATATAGAAAGGAAAAACTTAAAAGACATCAGCAGTCACTCTAGTCAAATATATGTCATTGTGCAAGATTGACAACTCAGAATATACATGAGTACATACAAGTAAGTGATAATTAAACGCAGCAGCAATCCTGTAGTGTCAAACTTAATTGACCAAACTGATAGTTAGCTAGATTCATAAGGCTCTCTATTACATACTTTTTTTCTGCCATGTATTGTTGTTTGTAATGATGTTCCTATTTAACTGAGCTTTTTACTGCTGAGTATTATGATGTTTCTAAACCCCACTGAATAAAACAATGTTGTGTTGTATTTGCCTTGGCCATGAAAAGCAACAAGAAAAAAGAGTCTGTCTGCACAGCTGAAATTATATACAAATAGATCTCAGCTTCATTAAATCATTCCCACTTTGTTTAGGGCATTGGAGTCTCTCTGGTTTATACTAATGATGACGCTCAAGAGGCTTAAACAGTGAAATTGTGTGATATGCATACTTTCAGCAAGAAGAAAGAATTTCGCTCAGGATGGGCTTCTTTGCTTTGCTACATTTCACTCCAAATGAGAGCTTCCAGATTCCAATCAAAGGGATGCCATTGATTCTGGGCTTATGCTTTAAGTGTCATAGTATAATTAAGCAGTTCCAGAGTGTAACATAAATGACCCATTCAAATTAACTCAGGAAGAGTGGTTGTGCTGGCATCAGAGTCTTAATGGTTTGAAAACAGTAAGTGTGCAGCTAGGCCTGCATTGTACAGAAGTGACACAATGAGATCTAAATGAATGAACTGTGTCCTCCTGCTGTGCCTCCAGCTTATATGTGCAACTTAATTATCAAGCCCAACCACATTTCATTTGAAAGTGCATAATATACACTTATCGGGTACATTAAGACACTGTCGTTGCTCCTTAGCTTTCCTATGACATTCCTCTGTTTTGCAATCTTGTCTAATGAACATGAAAAGTGGGATTCACAGAGCTATCCTATGGATATTTACTCAGAATAGGATAATTTTGAAGATACTTCTAAGGAATGATCTGATGGATAAAAAAACAGTCAACAGGGTTGAATCTGACTGCTTGAGGATTACTCAAAGCAGGGAACAATAAAAGCTCACTAGAATATATATTGCAGCTCACCAGAGAGACCATTAAGTCCACGAGGCCAGCGGCACCGTTAATCAGCAGGGTCAAGGAAGGAAGGAAGCCATTAGAAGCTTCCTTCAAAAAATAGGATGTTTCCCAAATGAAGACAACAAAAAGGAGCAGAAGCTTGCACAAAGGAAAGACAAGTGGAGAGTGGGGGATAAAATGGGGGAACTTAAGGTTAATACTGCTATTAACATTAGCAAACATTCTGAAAATTGTGTTCGAAGCTGGACATAATAGGGAAGCACTGGACTGTTGATGGCAAGGGAGAATCAAAGGTGATTTGAGCAACTGAGGGAAATACTGGTGAGAAGAGCTGATGTACTAGAACTTGCTGGCAAATTTGAAATAAACTACCTGTGTGAAACTCAGCCTTACCACCACTGGGATGCTGTACAGATGGGATGCTACTAAGAAAGAAGCATCATCTCCCTTACCAATCTAACCTCTCTTAGTGGAGCAAAGGGGCATCCTGCAGGCCCTCTGGTGCAAATCTTAAATTACAGGCAGTGGCAGAACAGGTTTTAATCTAAATATGAATGGATTGTGCTCCTAGCAGTTGTAATCGATTACCAAACTGATCAACAAATTTATAGAGGACATAGAACAGCCATACTAAAACCATAATAGTAGAATAGAGAAAGTATAGGCAAATGTTTCTTGCTGTTTCTGAAAAGTACACTAGGGCAAAGGAGGGAAAGAATTCAGCAACCCTAATCAAGAAAAAATCCATTAACAATTTCTTGAAATTCTTAACTTCCCTTGCATTGTTTCAAAAGTTTTCCCTGAGCAAAACTTTCTGAATTTGAAAAGTGCTTTTTTCCCTATTACTGATGTCAGGAAGTGGTCTGGTGTGAGTATAAACAGTCAAGCGGTTATATTAATAGAGGATTTTACTTGTCGAGCAATTTGAAAATGTGTTTTTTTCCTTTGAAAGCTTTTTTAATTTGCCAGATAAATGAGCTAAGACTTTATTTCTTCCCTCCCTCAAGCTAGAAGAGAATCAAACTCTTTCAATCCTTTTAGAATATATTCCCCTCTGAATGTGCCAAAAATGAAAACCTGTGATTCAGAAATCCCATTATTTCATACTAAATTGTGAAACTAGCTAATAAGTAACATCAAGCTGCAACACCACTAGGAAAAAACACACAGTTTGGCATTTGGAAAGGAGCAATTAAGAAATCACAAGGGGATGCAGATTGCCCTATTTACTAAATTTGGTTTTGAATTCTTAATATCTTCTGTTCATTATTTAAGGAATGTTACTTGCAAAATTAGAGTGTGACAGTAATCTTTGGTTGAAAATATCTTCAAAATTGCAGTTAATTAAGTCAAAATTGGTCTACATATTTTTCCTTATGAAAAGCCTATGAACAGCTATCCTTTCTTAAAGATAGCTGCTGTATAATCTAAGCTGTAAATAAATTGACAGCTAATGTGGCATAGCAGTGAGAAAGGTGGACTGGAACTTGGGAGTTCATGGTTCCAGTCTCCGCTCAGTCAAGAAGCTTACTTGGTTACGCTGGGCCATTCAAAGACTTGCATTCTAACCTACATCTCAGGGTTGTTGTTGGAAGGTTAAAATTGAGAAGAGGAGAACCTTGTAAGCTACCTTAGATTAACTGCATGTGGAAGAAAGGTGGGATATCCATTTAATGGTGGGGGCCAGATTCTGCCTGTCCTAGATGGGGTCACACTCACCCTAAAGGATAAAGTCCATAGCTTGAGGGTACTCTTGAACCCTGAATTATCTCTGAAATTGACCGAACTCTGATCTCTGAATCTGATCGAACACACTTAAGAGCCCATTATCGAGCCTATGCTGTGGTGGTGAGGATGGCGAAGAAGAAATTCTTCTCTGCTTCCATTGCCTCCTCACAATGCCGTCTGGCGGAACTCTTTCGGGTGGTGCAAGGGCTGATACATCCAGGCGCAAAGAAAGATCTCGTACCACCCTCAAAGGCCCGCTGTGACGACTTTGCCAGGCATTTCAGGGAGAAAATCGCTCAGATTTGTCATGAGCTTGACTCTACTATTGAACCAGATTCTACTGAGGAGATGCCAACGATGCCATCGAGTCCACAATTAATGGATGAATTTCAGTTGTTGCGGCCTGATGATGTGGACAAGGTGCTTGGACAAGTACGCCCTACCACCTGCTTACTAGACCCATGCCCATCCTGGCTACTTAAGAAAGCCAAGGATGGAATTGGCACCTGGATCCTGGAGGTGGTCAATGCCTCTTTAAGAGACGGTCAGGTACCTTCTTCTTTAAAAGAGGTGGTAGTCTGACCAGTCCTAAAGAAGGCATCCCTGGATCCAGAGGTGGCTGCCAATTATAGACCGGTGGCCAACATCCCATTCTTGGGCAAGGTGCTAGAGCGGGTGGTGGTGGGACAACTCCAAGCACTCTTGGATGAAACTGATTATCTGGACCCATTTCAGTCCGGCTTCAGACCCGGGTATGGCACTGAATCTGCCTTGGTCGCCCTGTACGATGACCTGTGCAGGGAGAGAGCGTCCCTGTTAGTTCTCCTGGACCTCTCAGCAGCTTTCGATACCATCGACTATGGTATCCTTCTGAACAGGCTAGCGGGATTGGGAGTTGGAGGCACCGCGTGGCGGTGGTTCCGCTTCTATCTCAATGGCCGATTTCAGAAGATGGTGTTGGGGGACTATGGCTCCGCGCCATGGCAGTTATGCCATGTCCCCCTTGCTATTCAACATCTACATGAAACTGCTGGGAGAGGTCATCCGGAGGTGTGGGCTGCGGAATCATCAGTACGCTGATGATACCCAGCTCTACCTCTCGTTTTCCACCAATCCAGGTGAGGCAGTGGCTGTGCTGAACCGGTGCCTGGCCAAGGTAATGGGCTGGATGAGGGCCAATAACCTGAAGCTCAATCCAGACAAGACGGAGGTCCTGTTGGTGGGTGGTTTGGGCCTCGGGATGGGGGACTTGTCCTAAATAGGGTTGCACTCCCTCTGAGGAACAGGGTTCACAGCTTAGGATTGCTCCTCGACCGAGCTGTCTTTAGAAGCCCAGGTGACAGTGGTGGCAAGGAGCACTTTCCTTCAGCTTCGGCTGATCCATCAGCTGCATCCCTTCCTGGAGAATGATTGCCTGGCGACAGTGACACACGCGTTGGTAACTTCCTGATTAGATTTCTGCAAAGCGCTCTACATGGGGCTACCCTTGAAGATGGTCCGGATACTTCACTTGGTGCAGAATAGAGCTGCCAGGCTGCTGACGGGGACTGGGCGTTGTTCTCATATAACCCCAGTTCTCCGTCAGCTCCACTGGTTCCCGATCAAAGTCTGGGCCCAATTCAAGGTGTTGGTTATGACCTATAAAGCCCTCAACGGCTTGGGACCTGGTTGTCTAAAGGAGCGCTTGCGTCCATATATGCCCTCCCGCCCCTTAATATCAGTGGAGGAGGCCTTTCTCCAGGAGCCCTCTGTGAAGGATATTAGGAGGATGAGTACCCGGAGGAGGGCATTCTCTGCGGTGGCGCCCCACCTATGGAATGCGCTCCCCAGAGAGGTCCGCCTGGCGCTGTCGTTATTTGTTTTTCGGCGCCAGGCTAAGACCTTTTTATTTAAAACTTATTTTAAATGTTTTTGTATAACTTTGTATAACTTTGTTTTTGTTCTAAGCTGCCCCGAGGCTTTGTTGAGATGGGGGCAGCATGAAAATGTTTTAAATAAAAATAAATAAATAAATTCCAGGTGGAGTCAGTGGCTAGGAGCACTTTTTATCAGCTAAGGCTGATTTACCAGCTACAAGCCTACGAGTATCTGGACAGCTAGAATCTGGCCACAGTTATTCATGCACTGGTAACCTCTCATCTGGATTATTGCAATGTGCTGTGTGTGGGCCTTCCCTTGGAAACAGTCCGGAAACTTCAGTTGGTCTAGTGTAGGGCAGCTAGGCTGCTGTTGAGGACTGGCAGATATGATCGTATAAAGTCAGTCCTCTACATCGTCACTGCCTACCAATTCTGGGCCCAATTCAAGGTGCTTGTGCTTAAAGCAATAAATGGGTTGGGCCAGGGTATTCAAATGAGTGCCTCTTCCTACCTGTCCCTACCTGGCTCTCAGGTCATCACCAGAAGCCCTTCTGAAAGAGCCTCCTCCTCAGGAAATATGGAGAATGGCTTTTTCAGCAGTGGTACCCCCAACTTTGGAACCAGCTCCCCAGAGAGTTTTACCTGGTGCCCACTTTGTATTCTTTTTGATGTCAGACAGTTTATTTACTGTAACTATTAGAATAATTTCAATGGTTTTAATATCTATATTTAGCTGGAAATTATTGTTGTGGCTTTTATGCTGATTTATGGTTCTATGGCTTGATCTTACTTGTTAGATTGTTAGATTTTATTCTATTTTTACACTTGTACTTTTGCTGTAATTTGTTGCTTTACTGTACGCTTTTAAATTGTAACCCACCCAGGGAGCCTTATGGCTAATGGGGCGGGATAAAAGTCTAAAACAAACATAAAGCTGCTGCTGCTGCTAATAAATAATATTAATAATAATAATAATAATAATAATAATAATAATAAAAAAAAAATATAAATAGTTGGACATTTATCAGCAGCTAGGATTTCCATTTTTACATTCCCTTTTTTGCATATAAAAAAGGGCAAAATCACAAAACACTGAAACCTACAGATGCTACATGGGAAGACAAATAAGCTCTTCCATTTGTGTGCAGTTCCTACCAACCACACAAGAAGGAACTCACCCAGCCTGTTTGGAGATCAAAATACGGAATCTCTCTGATCAAATTGAAAATCAAAGAAAATGTGGCAAAAGACTCTCTCAGCCTACAGAATGCTTAAATAGCTTGTATTCTTTATGTTCTAAGAGACTGGCATAAAAGCTTTTGTTAATGGATTTTTCTGGTGATTTAATACAACACACTAAAAGCAGTGTTTTATGCCTGTTGTAGTAAGAAATGAATGTTGTCTCATGTAAATGGTCATTCATTAGTTATAAGGAACCTATTAGTAATTTGAAAGGATTTTTTTCTTTGAAACTTAATTAGCATCACACATTTTGAGGCTTCCTTGTGTCAATTGTTGTAATGATTTGATGTCTATGCATGCTAAAGAATGTGCTGATAATAAGTGCCAGAGCTTGAGAGAAATGATACTAAGGTGAACAAAGGGAGTGTTAATTACCCATACAATTAAAGTGTCCAGTACCAGCAATATTGTAACACTTCACCACTTAAGGTTTCTATATGCATGCACCCAAATTTTGTAAATGCAGTAGGTGTTCATCTCACACAAAATGTTCCATAGGTAATAGAAGTGCAAGACTTTTGATGTCAGCACAATACTATAACCTATTACTGTTCTGTACTAAACATGGATTTGTTTATTGTTCCCTGGCTAGGGGGAACTACAGAATTACAAATGGTACACAGAAGACCCTCAGGAGACCTTCACAGGACCAGATAATAGTTTTGAATAAGGTGCTTGAGTTTCCCTCATGTACTGTCTATCAAACCTCTTGGTTTTAAAAATGGAAAAAAATGGATAGGCCAAATTCTGGATAGGTTGTACCCTCTGGCGAGTATTTAGAGGGAACATACCCTTTCAGGGACATCATGGGGCTAGAAGAAAAAGAATCAACCTGCAAACAGAAAGCTTCATGCTTAGAGCGGGAAACAAGATGGGTTCTGCTTAGCTAGATGGCCAGGAGTTGAGGACAGAGAGAAATAGAACAATTCCCAGTAAGACCAATTTTCTATTGGGTGAACCTTGGGTTGTTGCATGAACAATCCATAGCATGCATTTTGGGGTGTGTGTGTGTGTGTTTTCACTTCCAAATGAAGAGCCATCAAGTTATGCTGTATACTTTACCAAATGATTTCCCAATGATCAGAAATTACTATTCAGAAGTGGACATGCAAAGTTCCAGAACGTGAAGTGAATCATAAGTTGTGAGGAGCAGAACTACATGAACTGGATGACTCCTCAAGTGATCTGAGGAAGAAAGGCAATTTTGCCAAACTCTCTACCTCTTGCCAATGCCCTATATCTCAAAATATCCGTTGTGGGGACGCTCTAAAAGACTATGGCATTATAGGCTGCAGAAGGGACTGGTAAACTCATCTTTTTATCATCTTTCTGCAGAAGGGAACTTCCTCTAGATTGCCTTTGTCAGTGGAAAAAGTCCTTCTAGCAATATAGGAAGAATAACTCTGGATCCAACCCAGTATTATTTTGTCTGTCTTTATCAAGCTATCAAGCTATCAGTCCATCCAAGTGCTGACCAAGCACATCCAACCAGCAATTTTTAATTATTGTTTTCATCCTAGCCACATTTTAATGAGTACACTATTTAAAAATATATGATGCGTATTAAGTTATGCACAATTAGAACTAGAATTGAGACTGAAGTTAAAATAAACTAGTGAAGCAGAAAGGAAGCATGTGAAGACATCAAGCAAAGATATCCAATTACGGTGGCAGGTATATAGTCTTATGTTTAGAATTGCACTGGTAACTCTTTTCTATATCTGTATAAATTATCACAAGCAGTGCTATGATATGCTTAATGACATATTTCTTTGCTTTCACTGCATGGCTGAGGAATCCATAGTATTTTGCATCTATTGTATCTATAAAGAACAGCATTTAGTTGGTTGACATGCACATAAAACAATTCATATTAAAATGATACATTAAGAAGAGATTACTAGAAGACTACCAACCTACTTTTGCAATATTATTTCTCCCTGCCCAGGTTTTAAAATGCACATATCACTAGCATTTAATACATGGCTTTGGTGACAACAAAAATGAGAATTCCTAATTTTACATGCATTTGTTTATTGAACAAAACATGTGCAAATATTTTGTGTAATCATGATTGGAGCACTGAAACTCAAGAGTATCCACAGTGAAAGGATGGAGCTAAGCTATGAACTTACAGCAAAATCCAGCACAGAGATTGGCACACTGAACTCACACTGAGCAAATGCGCAAGTCACTTCTTCATCTGTACAAGTCATTGCATTGAAATAATATGAAACCATTTTAACGGTGGGAGTTCACAATTCAGCATCTAAAAGTTAGAATGTGGCTTTATTGTCATGTACAATTATTGCATCAAAAAGAATTCTAAGAAGATCACAGGTTATAGACACTAGGACCTTTGTTGCTATTGTAATAAATGGATTATAACAATTAGAATTCATGAACTCATTGCATTTTCATCTGTTCTAAAGAAAATCTCAGCATCTGAGAAAAGAACACAAGGTGAACATAACTCATTGACTGCCTTACTGTGTAAGCCTGTACATTTCTACTCCCATAAAAATGTGTATAGGATTGCAACATGAATTACCTTTCTACACTCCTGAAGTATTTTTACCGTTCTAAAGGAAAATGCAATTAAATCAAGAGCTTGATCTTAAAGGGTCCCATTGGTCATAATGACAGAAACCTTGTTTTGTGATCCCAAAGTAGCATCCACAGGATGACATTATAGTGAGGACTGCAGAATCCTCCAGCACTGCCCATCTTCCAAAGCCAGTCCATCTCATCCCTAACGCACAGTATTGCATTCACCTAACTTTAAGCATACTGTAACACGATCATATCAATAGCAACTCGCCCTGATGATTCTACTCATATGCTACCTACCTCCAGTATCACAGATGGCATGCCTACATAGAACATTTGCTGGGGAACAGAAGTGGGATGAAGCTATTGCACTCATGACCTGCTTGTGGGTGTCCCACAGGCAACTAGACGGCCACTGTGTGAACAGAATGCTGGACCAGATGGACCCTTGCTGTGATCCAGCACGACTCTTATCTTTTTATATAAAAAGTGGCATTTCTAGAGGAAAATGAGATGAATTCCCCCTGTGGAGTAGCTTGTTGTGAAGCAGCTGAAAGTCTCCATTACATTCCTGTATAGTAGGTTGCCTTCGTAATTAGGGAATGAATTGGAGTATGTTGCTCTACATCATTTGGGGCATGGAGAAGAGTTGATTATGTGCTTGCTTGCTGTATTTATACCATTACTTTTGAGTAGTTGTGGGCTTAGATATCTTGGACTGGGATGCTGATAAATGGGGAAATATGTTTAATAAAGTTGTTGTGGTATTTACCAAAAGTTTTCTGCTTTGTTCTGATTGTATGGAAGACTGAAAATTTCAATGCTCCCCCCATTTCTTTTTCTTGCATGCAAATATTGCTTCAGTTGTAACATGCTCTACATATTGGGAGACTGTCCAACTGCTTCACCTAAGGAAATTTGCATGATTCAATTGAACATCTCAGTTTATCAATTATATATTATTCCAAAAGGGAAAGACATTCTGATGTGAACTCAGAAGTGTATCCTTATCCACAGTCCCATGTAGTTATAGCTAGATCAGTGCCAAGGGGCAGTACTCTGAATAGTTATCAAAATGGTAAAAGAAGAGCATATCTGCATTTTAAATGCCTATGCAAAAGAACATCTCAGGGACTTAAATGGGCACTGAGTGAACTGCAGTCTGAATAAAATACTTTGATAAACCTTGGTTTCTTTGGGCAGGATAAAAAATGCTATGGCCCTATGAATGTCTTCTTTTCTTTTTCTGAATCTCATAGGCCAACAATATAAACAAACACTACACAAAATTTCAAGTTGATGTGTTGTTCAAGAGAAAGCAAAGGTACTTCGAACCAGCAAAGTGTTTTTTCTAGCTGAGCACAAACCTGCATACAAGTACTTTGAGTCATTCTAGGGAGCAGAAAGTTCTTTAGCCAATTCTTTCTCTAATATACTATTTACCAGTTTATGGTTAATCCTTTGGCGAATCAGGCCTTGAGATCTCCATTATGCATAGCCAACCTTTCCACTCTGGAGCAAAATTCTAAAAATACCTTAATTCAAACATATCTTTCTAAATGCACTCCAAGCAAAATGACTATCCTTGCAAGGCTTCAGTTTTGTGAATGCAGAGGGCAGCATGTAGACAAGTGTGCCTACATGTTTGTGGATCCCATTGCTAGTGCATCAGGAAGTTAACAGTCATTAAAACTGGAAATGAGCAGAAATCTTGATTATAGAAGCAGTCAGGGCACCAGAGTTCACTGAAGGAAGTGCTGCTGACATGTCCTGATATGCAAATGCAAATTTCCACTTGTTTCCACACTGCCTTTAGAAAGTACTAACTCCCTGTTGCACTTCCATTCAGACCCATTGGCACAGTGGAATGACAGGAAACAGCAGGAATTTTGCCAACAACTTTCATGCATGAATACTCCTTTAAAAAAAAGGCTTTCCAAATATACACAGCTCTTAATCCATGGCTAATTGATTTCTTAAATATAGAAACACAGGCCATCCTACTTTGTGTCTGAACCCAGAACTTAGTGTAGACTTATGTATTACACTTTATTGAGACAACCTTCAAAAGACCCCAGATACCAAGAAAGAGGTGCAGACTCTAAGAAAACCCCATGATGAAAATTTGCATTTCAGCTTTCTTACATTATCCATTAATAAGAAAATAAATCTAGCCCCATTATGAAACTGCCTCACTAAAATAGATGGAGTGCATTATTTGTATAAGTCTCTACATATAACAACAATCCAAAGTTAAGTTCTTGGGACCTGATGGTATAAATCTTAAGTAGCAATTTGTGAAGAGAAGAAATTCTTTTCCTAAGGACTAGGACCAAGATCCAATAGATAACCCTACAGTGGAAGGAGGAAAAGTCTCACAGGTCTCCGGGCTGGTTTATAGGATCATAAAATGCTGCATGAGGAAGGGTGGATCAGAGTAAGTCACCTCCCACTGTTCTGGTGGTGGGTGTATCTGTGAGTATAAGTGTACTCAAGAAGGCCCCAGGCAGAAGTGCAAACACAGGAAACTAGGCAGTTCTTTACTCCATAGTGCGTTAATAAAATTATGGAATTCCCAGCTTTCTCTTTTCTTTCACCAAGAAAAGTTAACCTCACAAAAAATGGTGCAAGGAGAGAAAAATAATCTGCACCACAGGAAAAATGAATTAAAATTCAACAGAGTTTGTATTATTAAAACAAAGGGTGTTGTTTTATGAATTGTGCCACAAGAAACACACTTTTAATTTGGTTTAGCATTATCTGGCATGAACCATATCTTTCATACTTTGCCTACCAAGCTAGATCTTCCACTTACTGTAAGGGCCATGATATAACATTCTTAAATTTTCAGGAATAGTTCACATGTGAAAATTTTCCCCAGATTAAAGCAAAGAGCCTAGAACTATAAATAATGGAAGTGTTTCAGAGGAAGGATGCTCAAAATACAAAATTCCAGTCTTACAATTCATTACTAATTTCAGTCATTCCAGCTTGTCCAGCAAACTGGAGTTTGCATCCCACACATTTGCCATTTGTGGATGGGTATTGTCCAGGCCCAGACTTGCCAGGCCCAGACAGATGATAGGTCTGCATGACCTCACCTAAGTGGAGCTGCTATTTGCTGGTGGGAATTGTGGGACCATTTCAGCTCCATCTAGTTCAATTTGTGTTCCACCATTTTTCCGATTCTCATAGTTAGAGCCCGTTCCACGTTTAGCCAGCAGGATATACACGCATATTTTTCTGTTTTGCTGCTTTATCCCTTCCTATTGCTTCTTGTAACTCTCTCATTTTAATAATTAAAATGGACTCCAACTTTGAAGAAGGACAAAGCAATAGGAAAAATGTTCAGCAGTTGCCATTGCATGCTGAAATCAATGTGCGTCTTAAACCAGAGGAATTTAGCCCCCTGTGTCTACAAATATGTGTATATGTGAATAGAATCTTACTATTGTTTATGCAGGGATTTAATCAAAGCATGCTTTGATTGTGCTAGGAAGAAGTAATTTCAACTGTCAGGACATGAAAATAGAAAATTTTTACAGGCACAACACTCACTTTATTGAAAGCAATCCATCTCTTTCATATACTCATATTCTTAGCAGTTAAAATATTTTTCTGCTAATCATAATGTAAAGTGTGTTCAGCTGAATTTATGACAGATATTAAGAACATCTGCCCCCATATTAGTGTGAGATTTTCATGGTAAAGCATCAAGGCTTAAAGTATATTCAGATGAAATGCTATGGTTTAAAACATGAAACTCCAGAATGTGTCAGGACCATTTATGGGGAAAGTTGTAAACTCCAGTGTTTTATTATAAGAAACACAGAAGCTTTCAGAAAGATATGATTGCTGCCAGATGGCCAAAATAAGCCTGCAGCTAATATTTAGGTGTCCTGTTCTAAAAACTGTACAGTACTTTCCACAGCCACAGAGGCACATTCAAAATATGTTCCCAGCTAAACAATTGATCCTGCCCAGATTGCCCTATCATCTCCAATAGCTATTGTTATGCATGTTTCACCAACATCTGCCTAAAGAGGTGTTTCTTGACAGACTTGAGCCAGATAGAATTACAGCCTCATCCCATCCATGTCAGGAGTAAATTGCATGGCACTCCACTGATTTCACCCTCACCACCACTTCATTATCTGCAGGTAGCCATGTTCTAGGCTTATATAACATATGCTTATTTAAGTGGGTAAAAGTCCCATTGATACCCCTGCTTGTATGAGAGAAGGTAGCCTTTCTGGTGCAAGCTATATAGGGCTTTATAGATCATAACCTGCACTTTGAATTCTGCCTGGAAACACACTAGTTGTCAGTAAACCTGTGGCAACAAGGGAGTCGTGTGCTTCCTCTAGCTAGTCCTGGTCAGCAGTCTGGCCACAGCATTCTGGATTCACTGAAGTTTCTACATGACAGTCCCACTGCTGGAGTACAAACAGGATATAACCAAGGCATGCATGACCATGGTCAGGTCAGCTATCTCAAAAGACTCGAGCAGGTGTATACTAGCCTCAACTCGTCACTGTGCAAGCACAGCACATCATGACCCAGGGTAAGGATGGAGTCCAAAAGTACACACAAACTATAAGTCTGAGTCCTCACCAACACAGGCTGAATTCCTGATTTCTTATCTGTCCCTCAAAGACAACCAGCAACTCTGTCTTGTTTGGATTAATTTGTTCATTATCTTCTAGTCCCTTAGCAACATCAGGCATTGATCTGGAATCAGAATAGCTTCTCTGGATTTTAGATGGAAAGGAGAGATGGAGTTGGGTGTCACCAAATCCCCAGACTCTAGACAATCCTTTGAGATGGTTTCTTGTGCATGCTAAGCAGGATGGGAGATAAGAAACACAGGCCAATAGTGTAACAGGAATCCTCCAGAACCACTTTCAGAGGCGACCCTCCAAGAAATGCATCATAACAGTGTATCCCAATCCTACCAGGTTACCACAATTAATGTATTGAAAAACAGCAATAGGTCCAGCAGAACTAACACACATTCCCCTTGTCTGGTTTCTGGTACAGTTCATCCACCTAGGTGACCAAAGCAATCCCATAAACTGGATTGAAATGAATCTAAATAATCCATCTCAGCCAGAAATCCTTAGGGCTGAGAAACTACCACGAACTCTTTGCCCAAGAATGGAATATTGGGGACTGGACAGAAATGATCTGACACAGTGGGGCTCAAGAAGTTTGTTGTTATTTCAACAATAGTCTTACCACCACCTCCTTTAGGCAAGATACACCTTGCTGTAAAGAAGCATTTATCAGTGCCCTTAATCACTCAGTCAGCTAGCCTTGCTCCAGCTGCTTTTATAAATCAAGAAGGGTAAAGTTCAGTGCCCACATAGAAGGACTTGCTTTCCAAAGGATCATGTCCACATTTGAAAGGTATCCATGGCATCCCTTTGGACATACCATCTTAATCAGTCCCACAGCAATGTAAAGATTCCAAGTTCCAGCAAGTCTAAACCCCACCAGGTAGTGATGCATCCTTGACAACAGAATTCTAGAATGTTTTTCCACTCACATCTTTCCACTTTACCAAAGTGTGCCTTGACAAGGGAGTGGGCAATTTCCTATGTGTAAAAGATTCATAGAGCCCATGAGATTCTGAACAACTCACAGCAAGACAGCCTCAGCATGTACATTGAAATCTGCCGGCATAACAAGACACAAAGACTTGAACAACAAACCGATATATCAGCTAATTTAGGAAGGGACACTGTTGAGTACTGGGGTGGGCAGAACACCAACGGTATCTCTATTCTCTCCAAAATATTCATTTTTGTATCTGCACACTTACAATAGGCCACCATGACTCTGCCTCCCAGCTCTGTACAAGATGGAAAACTTAAGAAGGCAAAGCTGGAAGGGTTTATTTCCCATAGTCTGATCCACAACCAGGTCTCTGTAGTATAGGCTAGCTTGGCACATTAATTTGGAATCAAGTTCTGGGTGGTGGTTGTTTCCCCATTTACTGACTTAAGACTTCAGGGGGACTGTCAGTAGGGCTGCTATGGGAGGCGACTTGGAAGCACACTGCTCCACTCCCATCCTCATAACTGCCCAGCCAACTCTTACTAACAGCCCAATTCTACATTCTACACATTTATTCACAACTAAATCCCAACAGGTTAAATGGGACCTATTCCCAGGGAAGTTTATATAGGATTCTAAATTCCTTTGTCACAGAAGTAAGACACCTTACAGTACACTCACGTAAGTATATTTATAATTTCAGCCTTAGTCCTGAAAATGATGCTTATTGCCTTGAAATATCCTTCACAGTAGGTGCCCTTGTGGCATATCAATAGTTTCTGACCTGATTGAGCATTTTATTAGCCACAAGAGATATTTATTTCAATAACACATTGATACATCTAGTTTCTGATGTTCTATTTAAACTGTTGTAAAATTCATGATGTAGGAAAAAAATCCTTCTCCACTAACTGCCATGGCAAGGAATTAATATAAGCAGACACCCCAATTTTGCAGTTCAGTGTGTGCAATTACGCACATGAATTTATACTTAATTCAATGGGGTTTCAAGTGAACTTGAATCCTATTCCATATGCTCCAGGCTGATGGATTAGTGCCTTTAGGGTTAAACTAATTATTTAAAATAAAAACACCAGTGTTTCCACACCTCTCAATTCAACCTTTATTCCATGACCCTAGTTATTTATAAATGAATGAATGCAGGCAGATTGCTCTCCTTATTAAGATTACTGTTGACTTTACACGGACGCTGCAGAAATATGTGATGACATGTATGTGCTTCTGCAAAAGGCTGAAAAAGCAGACCCCCTTTTTATTTTTAACTTGATCTATTTATTAAACCTGACTGAAATTATCATTGTTGGATGGGTAATGGTATTGCAAGCAGATTTGTCAGTGCAAATAGATAGGCTCAGATGTTGGGATGGAAACTTTCATCCATAAAGCACATACATTGCCATAACATCTATGTAAGAGGATCCAGTACATCTGGCTTCTGTGCATCGAACCACTTTCTTGTATACATTGCTTTACTTTAAACTGAAAGACACCACCTAAAGTTGTTTTGTAGATCATAACAGTCAATGGGCAGCATGCATGAGGAAGGAATCGTAATTCTTTCTCACAGGGGAAACACTTTATGCTTTGAACTGAATTTTCCATTGTGAATGTAAACTGTGGAGAATAAGATGCCATTGTGCTCCCTGGGGGCAGCAGGAGACCTTGTGTGCACATGGCTTGAGGTTTAGAGTGCTTCTAGACAAGAGTTTTATTGTGCAACCGCACTGCCTCATGGCATGCAGCTGACATTGTCTCCTAATGGTAGAATCCTCCTGTGTTTTTCACCTGTCATTGTTTTACCAGATTTAAAATGGTTAAGAAGTAAAATATGGAATAGATGCACAACGCCTCTTGACTTGAAGCAGTGGGACTCATCTGTATGGAGCACACAAAGAACAAGTATAAAGAAGAAGAATGCTAGAACAGGGATGCTTCCAAACGTCTCCTCACTGAAATGGCTCCCAGTATGTTTGAAGTGGTGCATTTCCTGTTTCCCCCCAAGATGGAACCAACACACTAAGAATTCTCCAACATTTTTTTTATTATTTCTATACTTTGTATATTTTTTTAAAAATGGAAGGGATCAAAAGTTGTAGCAAAACATGCATGACACAACTGTACAAATGATCATAGAAATTCTTATAAAGCTGGAATGCAGGTGTTAGGGAACCACAGACAGAGCAATCCAGAAAACTATAAAGGAAGATAAATCCTCTCATCCAGAGATTAAATAAATTACAAGTAGAGTATAACACTGACCAGTACAACTTATCTGGAAATAATTCATATTAAAGATTAATATTGTTTTGTCAAACAAAATGTTGGAGAAATACTTTTGTAAAAGTATATCTAAAGTTGACCTGAAGCATTTCTGAGCCTGAAATTATTTATAATGGTCAGATACATGGTGGAATATCACATCAATTCAGCAAGATGTACTTCCTTTATGCTAAACAGTGGCTAGCTATTGGCATTTTGCACAGAAAAACACATAATTCCTGTTTGTATATCTCTATATTGAATAGCATAAATCTATTGGGTCATCTCTGATGTTTGGCAGCTGCTCCTAAAGAGACAGCTAATGACTACTTTTGTGCTATTCATCAACCCTCCAGTGGAAAATAGGGAAAATTTGGACAAAAGAGAAACATCTAGTTGGCATGTTTGCCTTTTAAAAACATAACAGATATTATCTTATATATCTTGATTTGCAGACCTTCACCTGGCTTGATTGTAAATCAGCTGAAGCTATAGAGGGTAAAATCTAGGGCAGCAGTGTAAATACGTGACTTCATAATTATGCTGCAGAAGTGATTTCTGGGATTCTAGAACATACCTAGATAGCCAAACTGCCACCAGGATGCCTATAAAAACTAGGCATTTATGACAACCTGTTGTCAACGTTAATGGTGACCTGATGAATCTGCAAGAGGATTAGAAGCAGAAAGAATTCAACAGGCCCAAGTGCGTACAAAATATTAGTGTTGCTTGACACTTCAGCAAAAAACCCCAGACTCCAGTTGCGTAAATGTATTTCATGTAGCTCTTTGCCTTCACCCTCAAGACGCGTCTGAATTGGACAGCATGGATTTCTTTGCAATCAGGAACCTTGGCTTCATGAAAAATAAGGATGCCAAACTGGATGGAGAGCCTTCACAGATAAAGGCGGCTCTCTTCTTTGGGAAGTCACCCTCCTCATCTAGAAGGACATGGAAATAGCACCTGGGATCTCTGCTTTCTACCCCTGTGCACTTAATTAACTCTGATTCTGAATGCCTTGATAGCACCATGGTTTGAAGAACTTGGAGAAAATGGAAGGGAACTCTGTCAGGTGGATTGTAAACTTTTTATTATTTTGTTCAGAGCAGGAGGAGGGAAACTGTGGCCCTCCAAATGTTCTGGGAGTTCAGTTCCTCTATAAGCATAGCTAATGGTCAAGGTTTATGGAAGCCACTTACTCAACCATGTCTAGAAGGCCACGGGTTCTACACCTTTCAGTCAAAGGAACATCATGTAAGAGCAGAACATGTCTTGCTTTGCCCCAGAAAATTACTGACTGAGTTGGGTTGCAACAGATGTGCACTTCATAGCTGCAGCACAATGTAAGACAACAATATGGCTTCACAACTGCAGGAATTACCACCCTCATTATATGTTGCCAAGTGGCATCATAAAAAACACTGTGATGGTGTCTATGTATGGCCAGAATGAAACTAAGGAAATCTCACCTACGTGCCATGCCAATGGCTGCACAAAAAGCGGCGGGCAGCACAATTTAGTCAGACATTCTTAAGTATCTAGCCTAGAAGCACTGAAAAGGGCACTTTCTTCTCTAAGGGAATAAAATTATAATCTCAAATTGGTGGTCTCATCAGGGTAACATATAATACCTAGCTACTTTTTTCAGCATGTTTATTACTGCAGGCAAAGAAAAAAAGGAATAGGTGTAAAGTTGATGTTGTTTTTACTGCTGCTATTATTATTATTATTTACAGAAAGAAAATAGCAATTAACTGTCTGCAAATATAAAATCTGGTATAATACATGGATTTGTGGATTGCAGATAATGAAGGAACAAAACAAAACAACTCTACTTTTCCAGAAGAGTTCTTTTGACTAACAATACCCTTAGAATCAAGTGGGGTTCATATTCTGTTAGATTTTCCTGTGAAAATTGTTTCTATGTATTTATAAAGTACAATGAAAGATACAGGTTTGCTATTATGACTCCAGAGAAAGGTGGCATTGTCAAACCCAGGCAAGAACTGCAACTGAATTCAACGTATAATTCAACGTATTATTCAAAATATATTCAATATATTATGAGAAAATTTAGGCTTTACACTGAGTTTACTTCACTGAATTTTTTAAAAAAATCTATTTGACATAAAGTACGGAGAAAAGCATTTGAAAAGTTTAACATCTTTGCACTTTTGTCCACAAAATCCATGCTCTTCCTGACTAATATTACAGATGATAAAAAGATAAAACCAGAAGAAAAACATTTTTACCATCTCTGAAATCTTGACTATAACAAATATGTTTAGAGTGGTATTTTGAGGATTGCTGGTTCTTGTCTATTGTCCCTTAGAAGCTTTCTAAGAGGAAAAAGTCAATGCATTGTTGGGGGGTCCTCCTCCCATTCCTGTGTATCTTAGTCTCTTGGGTAACCTTTCTTCCTTCTGTTTTATAAAGAACACTTTAAAGTGTCTTTAGTACTCAATTCATTCTCTTCCCTTTCTTTTCTATCTCTGATGGTGACTTGTCTTGCCCTTGACAGGTATACTGCACTAACTTTGAAAAAGACATGCTCCGAATGTGATAATGGTGTCATAATATCGCTATTAATGTCAGCCTTAACATGTAGCACTAGTTATCAACTGGAACATGAAGTTTACTTGCCAAAATTTGAACAACCAAAAGATTTTGCCTCTCCCCATGATCTTGAAATCCGAACCTCCCGACTCTTACTTCATCCAGAGTGAATGATAAGAAAGCCAGAGGAATCATTAAAATATTTGTATTGAATGTAATCCTATCTCTAAATATGTGGGAAAGTAAACATTAAGTGTCATATTGTCATGCTGCAGGGATGAACAGTGGATTTAAGCATTATTCAGTTTTGCAAATTCTGATCTAGGCATTTCATGCTCCATTTGACATAATGAAGCTAGTTTGTACTTAATTGCAACACTTTGCTAAACATGAGCAGTTAGATGGCATCAGTCTGAAGTTTTGCATGGTCAGCTTGAAAGACGGTTGGACTTTATGCATGACACAGCCCACGGTGGGTGATTTGTGCATTGTGTGCCCCCCATTCTGAATGTGCAACCCTTGCCTGGGGGTTTTGACATGCAAACCAAATGAACATGGGTAACCCTTGCATATTCCATTCTCTGTTTTAACTCCCCCACACATTTTAACGCCCCCCCCCCGCACATTACTGATGCTCTCTTGATTTGCATGATATGACCAACCCCAGGTGCGAATGGAATATTTAATGTGTGGGTGTTGCAGCTTGTCATGAGTTAAATAATCCTTGACAAGCTGCAGTGTGTCATTCAAACTTAATGTGTCATCTAAATTAGATATGCGAAATGGGTTATATCCAAATTTGTATTCCACAACTGCTGTTGGATTATTTGAAGACTGTTTTCCAATCCAACAAGCCATGTTGCCTGGATTTGCATAACAGAACACTCTGTGCCTGGATTGGGCAAATGGCACCCAGCATATGCCACCTTGGCTTGTTGAATTCATGATGTCTATGAAAACCTGCCTGATCTGTCTCATTGCCTAGATTCACAAAACATGTCGATCCATACATGAGGTGGTTATGTTTAAGGAAACATGAGCTGAATGCAGAATGTCTTTGAAATGTGGGTTGCCACTGAAATGTGGATTGTTGTGCTGGGTAAACTCAGCCACACTAACCGACTGTGGTTAGTTAACTATGTAAGGAATCCCTGGTTCGCTGCAGGGTGGTGAACTGTGGAGTGCTTATCATAAAGAAATCCTAACATTCAACCAATATTCAGTCTTAACTGTGGTTTGCCATGATGCATAAAGGGAATCAGCATGATTCAAGTTGGATATCCCCCTCTAGAGCAGCTCATATTTGGTTTAGATGAGCTTCAAAGTCTGCATATTTAAAAGAGCTTGCAAAGGGTTGACTGCATAATTAACAGCAAGATGAATGCCCTGTTTCATCCATGTATATTAGCTGACAAAGGTATTTTATAGGAAACAATAACTGGGTTGTGGGGAGGAGAAAAACAAAAGTCAGAACATATATTTTTCAAAGTGGGAAGGATTATGATTAGCATTAAAAATAGTACCTGAGTGAGAAAACTGACCAGTCTGAATGTGAATGGCTGTCATCACCACTGCTGCAGGGAGACTAAGAAAGGATTCCATTGCTAGTATAATTCACTTGAGTTGTTTGAACAACAGGAACAGTTGTTGGATTTTTCAGCATGAAGCCAAATAGTTTTAAGAAGCTTGTTCAAAGGTGAACACTGCTTTAGAGTTTCCTTCCCCACACTATTGATTGTAGAATTAAGGCATATGAGAGCTGTGCACCAGAGGAAACATGGAAGAAGGCACAGTTCGGTGAGCATTAACCTTTTCTAGGCATAGTACTGAGGGCATTGTTTGGCTTTCTAAAATGCTACGGTCTATACAATTGATAGAAGTAATGACAATTATTGACTCTTTGTGTAATTTCCATACTTAGCTCTTAGTTTTGTGTAAGGTCCATTGCTATCTTTTCCTTTTCTCTACAAATAAATAATAAAAAGCTCGGGTCAAACTATATGCTTAGCTGAATAAGGGGTATGCAGCTGCCTATATACTTTTTCCCCCTTTGCTGAAAAGTAAGTATAGACAGGTGACCTGGATCAAAGCTACAGCACATGAGGAAGGGCAGTTTAATCCTGCTTTCTCCAGCTGCGATAGCCTGTGAATTGCCTGCTCCTTCTGACATTGCAGGTAAAGTTAGTAAGCACACAACGATCTCCCACTGGCACCACTGAAAAAACTTATTTTGTTAAGGGAACATATCAGTCAGCCTTATACTGAGTCATACCCTTGGTCTATCTGGCAGTGGCTCTCCAGTGTTCCAGGCAGGAGTTATTCTTAGCCCTACTTGGAAATGGCAGGTATAAAACCTGAGTTTGCCTGCCCAACTTTCTTCAATTTGTGCCCCACCTTCCTACCAAGAAAACATAGCAATCAAACAATCTGCTCTGCCACTGCACAACTATCCATCTCTGTTTTTCTATCTCTGCTATGGTAAAGGTGCAATTCTGGAAGGCTTGCAGCTCAGGAAAGATAGATTAAACCTCCCCTCTCTGCATATTGTGTTCTCAACCTGGATCATCCCCATTTTCCATTTACTACAGTGAAGCAGCAGCAGCAGGAGGAGGAGGAGGGAAAAAATAAAAGGGAAAAGAAAACAAAGAGAGCCAACTGCCACATGTTAAGTATGAGGCACAGTTTCAACTGCAGGCAGAATACTTTCCACCAGCATAAATCAGGGGTGGAAGCAAACATGATATGGGGACCACTGTACAGCACAGGTCCTTCCTCACCGGAAGCTCATTTGCAGGGTAGTGAAAGTGGACATAAGCTTTCTACGATAGTACTGCCAGTGTTCCAAATCTATTGAATAGGATGAAGCATTGGCAGTGTGGATGGTGACATACACTGACAAATGGGAGTATATTATACTGGGAGATGCAAAGACCTTGCAGCATCCTTGCAATGCCTGAGTGTTTCTGCCTTCCTCTCCTGAAACAGACTTGAAGGGCTGTCTCATGCTTGGCACCAGGCTTTGAAGCGCTCACTTCAGGGCTCCTCTTCTGCTGCCAAACAGTAAGCAAAATTTTAGGCTAGTTATGCAATTAACATGGGAAAAGCCCAATGAATCCAGAGTTCTTCCAGTCAAATACTGGAGCATTGCATTTATTGATACAAAAGTGACAAAACTGTGAAGGTCCCAATGCCAAATTGTATCAAGACCTCAGAGCTTCAAAGTGTAGAAGACGGAAAAGTCAATGCTTGAACGTTTTACTAAGATTTTCCACCCAGCCTCTTATATATCCTCTTCAGAGTAGTACCAGTGACAGACACAACATGAATTTGGTCAAGGCAATGCTGCATTTTCCCTCACAGAGAAAATGCCCTGATCAGGGACTTCTGCAGCTTAATCTGCCATTGCTTGAAGAGCAGCACAGCAATGAATGTTTGCTTATATAAGCAGAAGTTTCTGTCCTCCCACTTAATGACTAAGATGGTGGTTGCTCCTTGAAGCAGATATTTGCCCTGACAACCTGAACTGAAATAATCTCACGCTATGTGAGGTTATATAATTCCTATTCTGAAATGCACATTTGCTTTTGAAAAAAAAAGATTTCACACCATCCATCTGGCAAATATCTTTTGTTCTTAAATGCTTTTGTCTTCATTAGCATCATTGCAGTGGCCAGGCCCACATTTTAAGGAGAAAGTGTGACTCTGAGCCTAGTTCTGACTCTGAGCCTAGGTTGTTGGCTGTCCCAGAGATAAGCTAGAGGCTGTGAAACCCAGGGCACGCCTGGTTCTGTGGAAAACTCTGCTGAACAGTTACATGGGGTCAGGTTTTTAGTCTGAGTGCAAGAGCATCAGATCAAAGGGCAAATGAATTAAACAGCAGCAGATCTTCTCACCAACTGTCAAGTTAGGGGTATGATGATCCTTCAGGGATCTAGCTTTCTTCTGTTCATCAAACATCCTCTCTTGTTCAGTGCTGAAAGTCTTCCAGATAGAGCGTAACAGCATCTCTGAAATACCTGGAGAGATCCACAGCAGAAATGCAAGAAATTCTCTGTGCTTCCATGGGCTTTACAGAAGAGTGGTAAGAAGAAAGTCATTGCTGAAACAAATCCATTCATAGCCCACTTGAGGTTTGCAAAGAGGCATATGAAAACATGGAAAAATGTGTTTGGTCTGATGAGACTAAAACAACAGCTGTTAGCCTTGCTGGAAGACAGGATGTGTGGTACAGAACCAACAATGTCCATTTCCCTGATAACACCATCCTCATAGCAAAGCATGGCAGTGACAACATCCTGTTGTGGGAATGATTTTCTTGAACAAGGACTGGGAAACTGCTCAGGACTGAGAGTAAGATGGATGGAGACAAATACTAGGCAATTCTAGAGAATGACCTCTATCAATCTGCTTGGAACCTGGGACTGGGATGGAGGTTCAGCTTCCATTGTTAGGGACAATGACCCTAAGAACACAGCCAAAGTAACATGACAGTGCTTAAAAAGAAGAACTTGAATGTGTTAGAATGACCCAGTCAAAGCCTAGGCATCAGTGCAATTGAGAATGGGTAGGAAAGACTTGAAAGTTCATCACCAGTCCCCATCTAAAAGAAGCAGAACACTTCTGCCAGGAAGAACGCACAAACATGGCAAGATCCAGATTCTCAGGGTTGATAGAGACTTACCCATTTGCAGCTGGAAATGCTGCCAAAGGAGATTCTACCATGTATTGACTTGGAGGAATGAACAGTTGGCAACTAACTAGTACTAGTTTGTTTTTGTTTTACTTTATTTTTGTGCACAATAAAAAAACCAGTTCCATCTTCACAGCACTGAGTATCTTCTGCGCATCATGTGGTAGCATTTAAATTAAATCCATTTCAATTCATGTTCTAACACAACAAAATGTGGAAAGAGCAATTAAGAGTGAATACTTCTACAAGGCACTGTACCTGTTCTTTCCCATGACCAGGGCAATTTTGAAACTTTTATCTAACTCTTATGCTTAGACATCTCTTTAAATAGTCAAACAGTTGTATAATCAAAGGCCTATGGTTATTTATTTACTGTTTAATGGTGTTTGAAATAAAAATGAAAACTAACTTAATTATCACATATCGATCCCAATGCCCCACCAACTTTAAAGTCTGGTAAACAATTGAAAAGCAAAAAGAATTTTCCCCACCTTCAAAGAAACTGACTAGAACAGCCTTACTGTTCAAGGGTTGCAGCTTCATCATTCACTGATGCAATTCTACTCAGCTAGAATTACCTTAGGTAGAATCCTGGTTGCTGCAACCTTATATCATTTTCTTCCTTGGATCCACACATTGGAATCATGTGTTCAGGAAAGGAATGAATGTTTCAGTGAGTCATATGTGACTCTGATTATTAGAGCATGTTATGCTTTCCTCAGAACAACTTGGGTGGTTGCCAAAGTTGCTGCTGCTGAAGTTACTTAGGGATGAAAAATAAATCCAGGCTACTTGGTTGAAGGACAAGTAGTTGTGTTAATTAAAGCTGAACAATCAGAAAGTTATAGTTATCAGCTAAAGCCACTGCAGCAGTTTTTCTAGACCTTATCTCTCTATTTCACCTCATGATGACTTTACCTTCTTGTGGATATTCTTTTTCCTGACTGAAAGCGATTTGAAACTTACCAGTGTTTCAAGAAAAAGGAAGAATGTTGGAGCAATTTGACATCTGTTTCCATGTCATTAGAGATCACTGTGTTTACAGCCTTGATCTAAAGACAATGTTGACATGGGTGATGATCTGAAGAATTGCCAGACCTCACTGTAACTGGCACATTGTGGATCTTTACTAAGTTGCTGCTGAGATGCAATCTCTGGAAAACAAGTCCCTGAGAAACACGAGTCCTCAGGCATTTATCCCTTAGGCAGTTTTCACCTGATCTTTGCAAACTTAGCTCTTTTGGAGTAGTGTGTGTGAAAAACAAGCCAGCAATTAATTCTCATTTAAGCCTTCTGTAGAATGTTTTATGTGGCACTTTTATCATGTGCAGCTCTCACTCGAGGAGTCTATACATGTGGACATCACTATTCAGAGTACGATTTTCTTCTTGCAAAACAGATGTGTGCAGGCAAAAAAGATGGAGATGGGAAGATGAGGGAAACTTGACTCCTTGTGTGTGCTGAAAGAGTAAGGCAGGAAGCAGAGCAGAGCAGATGAACCATTATTTTTGAAGGTCTTAAAAATAAAAATAAACCCTACCTGAACTTATAAGACATGTGAAAGACAAGGCAAAATAGGGAGAGAGAGAGCAATAGTTGCTTGTCCCTTGAAAGGACAAAGGACATGGAGTTACCATGGACTCCTTTGAAAGGACAAACACATGTTGTTCACTTTTGTGGACATAAAGCCTTTCAAATGAAATCTGGTGGATACAGAAGTGGACTTGCATATGGAAGATAACTGATTTAGTTTTGACTGTTACCATGGACTCCCTGGATGGTTTTGTAAAACAGGTGAGGTCAATGATACTTATTTCACAAAGTTCCTCTTTGCACAATATTCTTTAAATGTTATATAAATCAGAAATATAGTATACTCCAACAAAATTTATCCATTTCTCTGAGTTTTGCAATGTGAGGTGAACGTGGCACAGGGAGGATGTTCCTTCCATCATGTGTAGCCCCAGCAAAGGGGCTGGCCTGCTCCTATGTCAGGTCTGAGTGATTCATCCAAAAGACAGTTGGATGCCTGAAGGAGGACTGAGGATTCCCCTTGCACATGCAGATCCCAGAGGTTTGTATTCCACATTACTTGCCAACCCGTTAGGCCCTTGTTTACCCAAGCTATAAGGGTCTTTGTGTTATTTCCACCATTTCCCTCTGTTCCTGCAATAAGCAAAAGGATAGGTATGCACCTCTTCCAAAGGAATGTGCTTGACAGTTCACTAGTACAACAGTGCAATATTTCCAACTGGAGTCCAATCTTTGGCCTCTTTGGTCAAAGGAAAGATCTAAGGCAGGAAAGACTTCTAGTCGCAGAACTGTTTCCAGTAAAAATTGACAGTGGCTAGTTGGGCACAGAATACATTAGGCTAGGTGGAGTGCTGGTCTAACTGGGTATAATGCAGCTCCCTATATTTCTATTTTGAATTTTGAATAGATGTATCCAAATCTTTTTAATGGAATATGTGAATCTGGTACCTGAACCAATCAAGACTTTCAATATGGATCATATGTTTGAACTCTAGAGCCCAAGAGATGAAGAAAAGTGACAGTTAGTTCAGAAAGCACTGGATCAGTTACAATCAAAACAAGAAAAAAACAAAGGATACCAGATCTGAATATAGCAGAATGCAGTGGCAACAGATGGCTCCATTGTCAGGGAGATTTTATATCTGTCCTGACTTTTGGTCTGACGTTTAAAGAACCTACACATGAGTCCAAACCCTGTTCTTCCAATTGGTTCAGTTCATGGATAGCTCCTTAAAAGTTTGGAATCAAATCCAGAACAAGGTCTGCTGACATTGGTGCCACCAGGCTTCAGTGGCAGAAAAGCAGAACAAAGGAATAAGTTGCAGTATCCTATATAGAAGAACCAGCAAATAAAATATAATGAAGGCTAGGGAATGGAGTAGGGCAGACCAGAAATAAGTCATATGTCTCAAAGATATTGCTTTTAATCAAGTTTCAGGTGGTTGCATCTCAAGATTATTGCTACAGCGCAGGGTTGATAGTACATCTGTCATGTTCCTGGCTTGCTGCTTCAACGTAAAGGTAGACACAAAGAGGCTATTAAGAATGAATTAGCATCTTACTCTTTCCAGGTTGCATTTTAAGAAGGCTGGTCACAGTAAGAATATTAACATGATTGCATTTTCCCAAATGATGCTTCCTTTCTTGATGAGCAGGGAGTTTGGTTTTCTCAGGACATAACAGAGGCAGCAGTTTTCACAAGTACTCAGACTACTAAAACAATACTTATTCTTCAGACTAATAAGAAGGTTGCCATGACACAATAATGACAGTACTGAAAAGGAACCAGGCAAGGCATGAGGAACAATCATAGTGATTCTGATGCATTGCAAAAAATATGTCAAAGTAGCAACTGACAGAGACAGTGATGAAACATTTGTAATGTCATGTCATTTGAGTTCACACTGCATGAAGGGAAATCCTCCATCTATCAAGACCATGACACAACTGCTCATAGAGCAAAAAACAATGACACTGATTGATTTGGCACTAATTTTAATGGACAACCTTAATCTTAAAGGACACCATACTAATAAAAAAACAAATGATGCTCTAGGAAATGCTCTTGATTACTGTTCATCCATTTAAGGGATGTTTACCCTGCCTTTGGGTACAATCCTATGGCCTCCCAATATTGTCTGGTAACCACAGAGTTGGGCTTCGAAAAGGGGAGTCATGTCCCCACGTCCTCACAGCCACTGTGGAAAGAAGTGCCTCTCCTAAGGTCACAAATGTAGCTCGGAGGGGGAAAGGTGTAGGTAGGGAGGAAGCTGGAGCCAAGGACATATGCTGATTCCTTGTGGTGTCCTAGCCTTTTTCTCTCCATGGGCCCAGCACTTAGTTGGGTTCTCAAAACTGGCTGCCTAGATACAAATCCAGGGACAGTGCTGCATTTGGGACACAGTATGTCCCCCAGCCTCCACATTCAGAGGCTTACATGCACCAAGGGGGGGGGGGTGACTGTAGGACTGTGCCCTAAACCAACCAAAGAAGGGTGTTCAGAGTGGTTTAACAGTGTAAAGGCATAAGAATAATACCTAATCGTTAAAGCACATTCAGAAGCTAAAAGTAGCAACATAACCTAAAACTGTCAATAAAATAGCTAGAGAGAGATGCTAGCTTTTTCAATTCTCTCCCTCTCTCTCTGATAATATTGACAACAACAACAACAAGATCCATCCTTGCTGATACCAGGGTGGTGTACAGTGAGTATGGTCATAATTGGTCAAATAAACTAGTATGCAGTAAAGAAATAAGTGACTCTCTTAGGCTGTAAAACCTATTTTGAATAAAAGTTCTACACATGGTTTTTCAGTCTATCAGTATCTTAAAAAGAAAAGAACAATGGGGTCAAGAGTTGTTAACCTCTTGTTTTCTACTGGGGACATTATGGCTTAAGTAAGATAGCAATGTTGTGAAACAGAACTCCTGCTGCAAGCTGTAAACCCTGTCTAGTGGGGGATCACGCTGCAGCACATCCATGGTGGGGCTTGTCTCCTGACGGTGGCACCTTTTATTTTTCTCACCTCAAATAAGTACGAATATACAACATAACAAGGCCACAGAAAATTTTAAAGGATTATTTGCTTTTAGCTTGTGATTCCCCATCTTCTCCTCATGACATCTCTCTATCTCGCCTTCTCACATAACATGCTGGCTACTGGTGCTGATGTTGTACATTAAAAAATGAAAATTTTAAAAGAACATGAAGAACAAGATAGCGTTGTAGCATTTTTGTATGGAATACCCAATTCCAAGTAAAAGAATGAATGGTTTAAGGATTATGGAAATGTGAGATAGCTTTGTAGGATTTTCAGTACGACTCATTGCTGATGGTCTGAACACTTTTAATTAAGATCACTGCTGTTATGTTCATGTATATGCAATTATCATATTTCAAATGTTAGGTTTTTTTGTTTTGTGCTCTTCACCCCTACATATGATTTTACAAAAATAGAGATGGGAGAGCTTCCCCCAAACCTTATTGAGAGTTGGTTCAATCTGTACTATCTAATTTGGGACTGACACCTTCAGGTCCAACCAAATATCAATTTAAAATGAGTTAATGTGTATTATTTTTAAAGGACTTTTATATCCCACTGTCTTTCCAGCCTTTTATATCTCTTTGCATCCAATTGTGTACTGGATTGCCAAGTAGTTTCCAATTCAAGCACTAATGAGATCCATCCCTGCTTAGCTTCAGCACGGTGGTTGAATGGGTGTGCCACACAGATCCTTGCTCAGCCAGGAGTGAGAAGCACATAACCATGCAGAATGCCATCCATTGGCACTGTCAGAACATGTGTGTTTTAAATTTAGGGCCAGCTGAGTAATTTCACCCATTTCCTGCCACTGATCCATGTTTCCAGCCCAACTTTTTCTACAAACTTACCTTCACAACAAAAGAAATCCTGGGGAAGGCTGAAAGTGGCAGAAACCTCAGGCATGAGTCTTGAACACTCCTGGAAGCATCCACTGGAGGAGCTTTAGATACACATGCTTGTGAAAACATCCAACCTGTACTGTGTACCTCACAACCCAACAATCTCCCCACCTGAGCTGACAGAGGTTGTCTCTGCTGTGATGTTGAGGTCCCCCAGGCTGCTGGTCCTGCAGGATATCAACATCTATGTGGAGGGTGTTCTATCTGGGCAGCTCAGGCTTTCATGGATTCCATGAGAACCATGGGGCTTCTCAACATGTTGTTGGCCCAATGCACATTCTGGATTTGTTTTTTTCAGCCAGGCAGAAGATACTTGATCCTATGCTGGGAGACTTTGAATTGGTCCCTTTGTCACAGTGAGATCACTGCTTGCTGAGATTTAGACTAACAGTTACTTTTCCCTTCTGCAGGTGTGGGAGATCCATTAAGATGGTCTACCGCAGGAGGCTGATAGATCTGGATGGTTTCCAGAGGGCCCTGAGGGATTTTCTGGTGGTCCTGTCGAATACCTGGTTAATTTCTGGAATACAGATATGATTTGGGTAATGGATACAATTACTCCTGAGTGCCTTCTCTACCGTAGAGCTTGTATGGCTCCATGGTATACCCTGAAGCTAAAAGTGATGAAACAAATCAGGAGATGGTTTGACTGCAGTTAGAGAAAAACTCTAGTGAATACAACTGAGTCTGGGTACATGCTTATAGTTAAATATATTTGGAGGCAGTGAGAGCAGCAAAGATGCAATATCTGACTGCCTCCATTTAAGCTTCTCTTTGCCACCCAACAGAGCCCTCCAGGATTGTCTGAGGCCTATTACATGCTGGCCTCAAGGACATTCAGGAACCATCTTAGGTCTGTTGTAATATATTTGCTAGGCACTTTCAAAATCTCTTGTATCAGCAGAATTTGGACACCAATGTAATAGCAGTGGCATCAGATGAGATATTCAGAGAATAGTCTGGTCTAATTTTGTTGGATGAGTTTCAGTTAGTACAACCTGAGACTATGGACAAGGTGCTTGGACAGGTTTGGGCAACCATGCCTGTTAGATCTTTGCCCCTTTTGGCTATTAAAATTAGTAGGGAGGGAACTGCTGGCTGAGCTAGGGAGGCATGGTTAATGCTACTCTGTGAGAAGAAGTGGTTCCTGGCTAGCAGAAACAAGTGGTAGTGAGACCACTCCTGAAAAAACCCTCCCTGAACAAAGAAGAACCCAACAATTTTAGGTTGTGGTGAACATCCCCTTCCTGGTTTCTGAGTGGGTGGTGGTCAACCAGCTCCAAGCTCACTTAGATGAGACTGATTATCTGGATCCATTTCAGTTAGGCTTCAGGCCTGGTTTTAGAATTGGAAACTGCCTTGGTCACCCTGTGAGATTACTTTTGCTGGGAAAAACAGGGGAAGTGTAACCTGCTGGTTCTTGTGGACCTCTTAACAGATTTTGATACCATCAACCATAGTATCCCACTGGGGCAACGTCTGAGTTTGAGGCAACGTCTGAGCAGTTTAGCTCCTACTTGGATGGTAGGCTTCAGAAGGTGGTGCATGGGAGATTATTGTTCTTCTCCTTGGATCCTTCACTATGGGATTCCTCAGGGGCCAGTCTTGCCCCCCATGTTATTTAACATCTACATGAAACCAGTGAGTGAGGTCATCCACAGTTTTGAAGTGTGCTATCATCAATGTTCTGATTGTGTGGCTCTATCTCTCTGTTTCATCTTCAGCAGGTGTGGCAGAACAAGTGGATGTGCTGAACAAGTGCCTAACCACAGCAATGGATTGGATGATGGCTAACAAACTTAAGCTCAATCCAGACAAGACTGAAATGTTATTAGTGGAAGGTTCTTCCTCCTGTTCCAGATGGGGTTGCACTTGCCTTAAAGGAGCAGGTTTGTAGCTTGGGGGTACTCCTTGAGCCATCTTCATCCCTTCAGTGGCTCAGAATACCTTCTACCAGCTTCAGCTGGTGGCTTAGTTATGCCCCTATCTGGACAGAGATAGCCTGCGATCAGTGATGCACATGAAGCTATGCTTCCATTTGAGTAGCTAGAAGAGAACATTCTGGTTATAGATTAACTATAAAAACGCAAGTCCTTAGATGCCATGAGGCTGGGCTTCCTCAAATGTCAGCAACCCAAAAGTGCACCCCTTGTTTATTTTAAAGAAAACATTGGCTTGACTCCTTTAGCCAACAGAATAAGCTACCAGGGAATATTGTGGCAGTAGTCTTGTACAGGGAGAGATTATTTCACTTCTATGCCATTACTAGAGTATAAGCCATATCTGGACTACTGGGATCTAAATGCAACCTTGTCTTCTAGCCTCATTACAGAGAAAGTAACATTAGATTCATGTTTATATAAAAGTCCCATCAAGGTCTCATTTGTACATGCTGAGTTTTCCTAGCCCAAATTACACACACCAAGATAGGGAGCTTTTTGCTGATAGTTGGCAGCTGTCCAAAGTCTTCAAACAGCAAATGAAGAACAGAAGACACTGAGCTGCATTTTAATTTCCACCCAATTTCAAAACAGGATATTTCCTGTCTTCTGTTCAATCAATTCAGAATGCAGTTTTAGTATGTAAATCCTTAGCTCTTACAGGTGTTACAAGCTTTCAACTCAGGTACCTTCACAACTTTCTTTTCCTATTTTTGTTTTGTCCTTCAGCTTATTTTGCTGTAAATAGTATCCCTTCATGTGTTACTTGTTTGTAATTGTTCTTTCTTTTGAGGTCCAAAGGCTTCTGCTATGCTTCTTTGTCAATGCTATTTGTCTTTCTCAATTTTCTATACTTTTCTCTTTAAAGGTGCAAAAATGTCCTACAGCTCCCGGCATGGTGGGGTGAGGAATGCTGGAAGTTATAGGACTTTTTGTTCATTTGTAACGTGTAACATGCATGAGATTGCAGCCTAAGACAGACAGATGCCTTGTAAAGAAAAAAAAATATTAAAGCTGGTATTAGATTTTTCTACATTCCTGCTCAGGTTTTGGCTTCATGGATAATATTCGCAGAATAAGAAAGTTTATGATACTGGCTGGCCTATGAGCATTTCATATACTCACTATTGAAACATTCTTAACCCAATCACTACTTAACTTACAGAATGCGAAAACAAAATCAAAGAATAAATAAATAAATAAATGTTTTGATGCATTTAAAACTAAGGAGTATGTGTGGTTATGGCTAAAACACACTTAATTCTACTTACATACAGTATATGATGGACACTTTAGTTACCTTCCCTGGATGTTGTAATGTTTAGAGAGAAAAATGAAGAGATAATCAAAGCAGGCAGGTGGGTAGCACAAGGGTAAGTTTTAGAACCGAGTTGTGTATAAGTAAGACATGCTTCTAATCTTTCTAATTAAAATGATGAGTATGTTTTATTGATGTACTCAGGTCTGATGATAAACCTTTGGTTATGTACTCTTTGAATCTTTTAAAACAGACAGCACTTGAGATGTTTCTGTCCCTCAAGCTGCACTTCTTTCAAATTATCCTTCATCCAAGTTCTCTATAAAGTTCTCTACAAAAACATAATGGTGATCCCAATTACAATATTTTGTTCGGTATGTTCAAGTCATCATGGAAACTTAAGAATGTATATGCCCATCCATGTCAGGAAAACATACAGTAAAATCTGTGAGCTGAGTGGAGTCCTCTAGTGCTGCACAAAATGTGTTTTCATGGAACATGCTCTGGGCCTCTGCATACAAAGACCCACTGAAAGGAGTGGGGCATTACAATAATAAAGGAGATTTATGCTTACACAGTATTAGGCATTTGAGAAGTTTTCCTGTCTCTGGTTTACACTGATGGGAATGTGTGCCTTCCTCACTCCACACTCCTTGACAACAACATAATTACTGGATTGTATAGCCACAACAGCAGATCCTTGGCTTCATCATTACAAGGCTTTCAGCTCTTTTAAAACTTACTTCATAGTGTTTTTATTTTGTTTTCTTTCATGTAATTACATGCGATTTTGTAATTGCTCAATACTGTGTAATTACAGAAACTAGTTTTCCTAGTGGGAGAATGGTATAAGAACTGCCAAATCATGGAGTGATGGAAAGGCTTGAAATGTACATCACATACAAGTGGAAGGGATGCAAATGGAAGACACTTTGCATATTCTGTTATAAAGTATGTAATGTCTAAATATTTTCCAACTGAACAAACAGTCCTGCGGTCAAACAGCTTCATGAAGCATTCCAAGGACAGAATGTTGCATGCTTACTGTTGCTAGGTATCACCAAAGAGATTTGCAATCATGCTTGGATCACGCTGTCAGCTTCGAAAAGGATTGTACAGCATTTCTGTTGTCTTTAAGTTCACAGAGTTACAGAAAAAGTTTACCTTAGAAGAGTGGGATAGAAGACTGGGATTCATTCTTTGAATGTATGAACAAACAAACGAATGAATGGTTTGCATGCAATAATAGATTTGTTTCTCTATGATATATGGTTAGATATTGTCAGGCTGCAACTCCTGTCAGTCCTGTCCAGCATAGCCAGTGGTAAATACTGAATGGAAGTGCAGTCCAACAACAGAGTGCCACATGTTCCCTAGTCCTGCTTTAGGATACATTATCACATAACAGCAGCTCTTGTTACAAATATGCTTCTTGTTAATTATCTTCTCTCTCTGATTTTATTGTAATATGCTAATACTTATTTAAGACTACCAGTACAATACTGTACATGACTACTGAGAAGTCCTACTGAGTTCAGTGGGGCTTACTCCCAAGGAAGTTAGTATAGCATTGCAGTCTAAATGTATAGATTATCTTCAATTAAGTTTTGACCTGCATTGTATCTGGACAGAACAGCTAGTTTCTTTGCTTTATAGAGTCAGTGATCAGGTTTGGATGGATTAAGACTTATTAAGGGTATGTTTATGGTTCTATGTTTTATGATGCTTTAAATGTTTGTACACCATTCTGAGAGTGTCTGCTAAATAACAGTTTATTAAAAAGTTAACTAACTAAATGGCTCATTATGGGCTATTTAACCATGATGAGTTGTGGAGCCTGAACAAGCTAGAACGTTATTTCATTTGAACCCTGGGAGTGTGGATTATCTGAAGGTGAAACATCCTTGTGCAAAAATCAAACCCAAACCCCAACCTAAACCCCAAACCCCAAAACCAAGAAAGAGAGCAAGAGACTTGAAAGTTTCAGCAAACATGCACATTTTGTGAACAGGTAAGTTGATTTTCTACGTCTGAAGAATGTTTGCTGCCAATAATAAATGGATTCCTTCTTTCCTTAATTGCCTGGATATTGGGCTTCATGGGTGGGAAAGATAACATCCTCACAGCTAATTAGCCCAAGCCCTTACAACCTCCAGCCAAAAGTGAAAGATTTAAAGGGAGCTCTGTGTGTATGCTCTTGACATTGCAGCCTGTTTTTCTGTGGTCTTCATATTGAATCAGACCTTTACAAATTTAAGTTTTCTGAGCAGATGAAGAACTAATATTCACTGCCGTGGAAGAACAAAAAAAAATACTTTATGGTAAATTTCTTCAAATGATGGCAGTGAAGTTCAATAATCTACCAAAATGTGAGATCTCAATGTTTTCTGATACACCATGCAACTAGAATTCCCTTCATTACTAGCCAGCAGGGAAAGGCTATATTGTACCATTTAAAGTACTGCACTGTGTGAGTCTTTCCTAGGGATTTCTTTAAGAGAAATCTACACTAGACACTAACATGTTCAGATGTCTTAGATCTAACCTGTGGATTCCATAGTGAGCGAACTTCCTCCAAGACTTCCATACTCATTTTGGTTTTACTTTTCATAATCTGAAGGCAAATTTAGTCACAGAGATTTATGAAAAGCAATGAAAAACTGACTAAACTGTGCATTTCTCCCACAGGTTAAAGTGTGAAAGGACATATTTTGTAAAAGTTATATATGTTAGACAGATTGGTGCATTCTGGGGATCACAAATTTGTTCAGCTGTGAATTTGAATAAATCCTTAGGAATGCATCTGCACAAAATCTGATTTCATCAGCCAATCTACGACAGAACAAAAGGCATCCGACAATCCACAAAATGTAGACAGAATGGATTTTACAACATCCATACATCTGTAGTCTTTCCCCATTGAATAGGCATCTTGTTCCTGGTGGACAGCCAGTTCTATGGAACAGCACACAATGTGTCTCATTAAATGGTTTGATTGGGTTTGATTGAGACTTCATCATGCTTACAGCAGACCTACAGAAATGAATAAAACATCTGACTAATTCAAGGTCCACTAGTTTTGGTGGGTTTCTTCTAAGTATTACTAATCCTGGATCCAACACCATGGCTTTAGATCCCTTCAAAGGAAATATTTAGATGCTGCTGCATTATGCATAAGGTTGACATCCTATGCACACTGGCCCTCTGGAGGGGTTTTTCAGAGGGTTGAAGTGTTGAAGAGGCATGAGGATTTCACACTGTACAATTATCACTCTACACTGGCTATAAATCATCTTTATATCCTTGGTACTTTAATTCTATGTCATGTTTAAAGCCAGGAAGCACAGTAAACTCTCCGAATGATGAGTTGTAGGGCTGATACCACATTCGAGGGTTGCCACCTTATTAGCCCTCCCCAGCACTTCCCTAACAGCTACTGCCTCTCCAGTGTGACATGGGTGCCTGGAAAAACCTACTTGACAGTAGCCTGCAGTGCTAGCAGGGTAGCATGACATAGCATTTTTTAAAAATGTGTTTAGGACGCACACACTGATAGAAATGCTGGCATCTTAGTTCCACTGCAATGCCTCTGAATCATGATGAGGACCCCAGAGGCCTTGGGACAAATCGGGATGTGCTGGCTGTACCTCACTGCTCAGTATTCTACCAGAAGCCGGCCACAGAACGAGGGCCAGTTTATAATGAACTGCATTAGTTCATCCTCTCTCTCCCTCCCTCCCTCCCTCCCTCCCTCTCACACACACACACACACACACACACGTACGTACATACGTACGTACGTACGTACGTACGTGAAAATATCCTCCTGGGCTTACTTCAGTAACTACCTAACTTTTTTTGTCTGAGTTCACCCTCGGAGCATTTTCAGCAAATCGTGGTATGCTTGAATTCAAGAATCATGAGTTGTACTTCATCCGTAGTGCACTAGTCAACATATAACACACACCTTGCGGGGAAATCAATCAATGGGAACTATGTGAAGACTTCCAGAATTAACACTTTCTGATTTATCCTTTAAGCCTTATTTCAAGGAATATATATTGACTTTGCCAGTGCCAGATTTAGGCACAAGCAATGTGAACAACAGTATAGGCCTCACATTATAAGGAGGTTTCTGAAAACAAAAATGGCTAAATTTCAAACTTTACCTAATTGGTTGAAGCTTGCCTCCACTAAGTATTATGTCCACAGAAAGTGATATTCATCTGATAACAGTATTAATGATCTTACTCCCCAAAAATCATGAATTAAGTTTTAAATTTGATAGGATATGCAAATAGAAATGGTTCAGGTTGTATTGCTTCTTGAGTTTAGCACGCTGAACTGTGTAACTGCTTTTATGTTTCTCTACATTAAAGGGTTTTTTTTTATAAATGCTAAAGAGGAAATCATAATGTATTTTATTTGAAAACACTTCAAACACTTATTGTTAGATTCTTAATTTAAATGTTGCATTTCTATTCAGAGGAATGCAAGGCAGTGTACACTATCCTTTCCTTCATTAAAAAAACATTCTCATGACAACCCTGTGAAGTAGGTTAGGCTCAGAGCCAGTGCTTGGCTCAAAGTCACCTAGTGAGCTTCATGGCCAAGTAGGGATTTGAACCAAGATACCCTTTTCATTCAATCTCTGCCAAGGATATATAGAAAAATTATTATTTGTTTTCATTGCCTGCTGTGTTTCTGTGTCTGTGCATGTGTCCGTATAGTAATGCTACAGGATGTTTTAAGTTTGACATAGCTTAGGGCTTCACCATGTCATAATCCACCCCGAGAGATCCCGGTTCAAAGAAGCATATTGTGAGAGGTAAGTGAGGCAACGTGCATTACTTTGCCTGGCTTGCAGAATCTTAGGGAGCCCTAAGAGACCATCCAGGGCTGTCTCCAAGATAAAAGAATGAAATATACACATAGTGGCAAGATTCACATCATGATGGGGTGGGGAGGTGGAAGAAGCAACAGTGGTTTCTTTTTCTGACCTTCTGTGTGCTGGTTGTACACTGCCCTATTTGCCTAAGATGGCACTTAACTTTCTTTGTCATCTGAACCTGGTGAGATGCATGAAGAAGGTGGCTCGGAAACCATCCCAGAACTCTACAGCAAGCTATGGGTCCTGGGAAGATTTTAAAGTTTTCTCAGCTGCACCTTTGCCAGGTTTGGATGATCTAAGAAGCTGCATGCCATGAGGGTAATTAGGCCAATCACAAACACACAACCAGTTCGTGGGGATGCTTGTGCAAACTCAGCCAGTTGTGACCTAAAGGGAAGTCTCCTTGTGAATAACTGTTTTCTCACAAGTACTCTCTTGCTCAGGAGTCACATGTCATTTAATCAAGGAAGTCTGCATTTGAGTACAATTAAAACTGTATCTAAAACGGACAAAGGGCAACCAAACAGAATCACTCCCTCACTTTTGGATGAGGTACACTAGGAAGACATCCCTACGATGCAAAGTGCTACCACAGCTTGTTATTAGGGCTACCATGCAAAAAGCACAGCTTGCTCAGAGTATAGAAAGAACTCTTGCATGGACCGAGCTCAACTGAGATATAAAAGTTCTTGACAGGTAACTTGGGGTATCCACTACATGTTCAGGTTGGTATCTTTAGGGCCTTATGCTGACTAAACGGTCAGAAGGTAACTAGTCCTGTCATTTCACTGTCTTTTGGTGTAGAAATGTAAACCAATTCAGCTGAACTCATCACATATGCCTATTTAGTCCGTTTCTGTTTCATCTTCACGTCTACAGAAGGCTATGTTTGCCCCTCATGCTACATAATTGAATGCAATATAATCATTAATGGAAATTACATTCATAGCATTTTAAATTATGTTAAAATAACATTTAATTGACAGTAATTATTTCAAATTTTAAAAAGTGTCTCTTATATATGTCTCCTGCTTTTGGTAAGGAACATTTATGTTGTCAGTAGAACACTATTTGTGCATATTTTATTAATAACATCACTGTGTTTTTTTCATTACAAGCAATCAAGTTAGATTAAAAAAATGTCAAAGATATTTTTAAGTTTTCAAACTCCTGCAAAATAGTTAACCCATTTGCTGCCATTTGGGCTAAGAAAGGGAATGGTTGTCTTACTTCTATCACCACTGAATAAGATAGATGATCACGAATGTGATCACACAGTGCCTCTTGCTCCCAAGCCCACTCTCAAATATACATTAGAGTGCAGCTCGATGTCTATTCAAAAGGAGATCTCACTGGGATTTATTTCCAGGTAAATGTATTTCTAGCAAGTTTGTACTCTTCCAGATGTTTAGGAATACAACTCTCATAATCTCTACCTGTAATGACCACCTGTAAATATATGCACACTTTTTGAACATGCGTACAAGACTGGATACATGTACATTTATGTATAAACAGCTCTAAGAGAAGCCAGTGCATTCTATTAAAAATATGTTTGTCTTTTATAGATACCTCTATGTTGTACTGAAGAGCTTGAAACTTGTTTCCTTTTTTGTCATGTAAATTATGATGTAATTTTTGCATTGTGATTGATGTTTTACATTCTTGATACGTTAGGCTGTACTTGCTGTAGGTTTTTAATGATCAGAAAGCAAGAGACTACCATCACCTGGAACCAAAAATGAAGTTTCATAGGATCTTTGTAAGACTGAGTAGGTAGGTTATTATATCTGAATGTATAGGTTCAGGTATGTGCTAATATTAACTTAAAATTTAAAAATAATTAGTAATGGGCATTATGAGTTATGCCTTATTTCATCTTCCAAAAAGTCAGTTTTTGTTTTTTCATGCAAAGATATACAATTAAACATAAATAAGTGCTACTTTAAAAAAAGAATATTAAGAATCTTAATTTAAAGAGTATCATAAAGTCAGACTTGATGACTATTAAAGTTTACCTGGAGAATTTCAAGGATGTGGTTAATTACCACCTAAGGATTTTTGGGGAAAATACTATATAAAGTCCTTAAATACTGGCAACAGGTATTCATTGGTGGCAAAATGGGCAGGGAAGCTAATATTATGCACAACCAGGGGAAATACGTTAACATGGGATATGAGCATCAGAACACCCAATCATTGATGGAGCCAATGACTTTCTAATCAGTCAGAAACATATTTCACAGCAAGGCAAACTGAGGCAAAGGGGCCAGTAACTGAACTACAGATTAAGTAAGGCAGACAGAGTTGGTGGAATGTGCATGCATACACACACACAACCAAATTCCTGGTATCTGCTTGTTTATTCCTTCTAGAGCAGATAAAATTAGTTTATCAATTAAAAAAAAAATAAAATGTGAATCAGATTTCCTAACCTAAATTATAATTTTAAATGATACAGTATTAAATAAGAAGTTGTTATTTAAAAATTAACATAGCTGGAATTAAATGTCATCATAAAATGTAAAAGCTATGCTGGCAGTCTCATAAAAATGAACTATCAGTGGCAAACGATCTAAATCAATGATTTAAATAATGCTTTTCTACTGATGATTTAGAACAACAATTCAAATCACTGATTTAAATCAATCTACCCTGCTTCTCTCTGGATTGTGATCTGGAGCTGTGTATGTGCTTCTGCCCAGCTGTCTGCTTCTGTCACGTCTCTTCTTGCTTACAACTCACAGTTCCTGTACACACACAATTTCCCATGAAGTAAATGTAAGGCAGACTGAGTTCACTGCTGTTCAGTGTGCTCCCATCTCCCGTGTTCCAGGCTCAAGGACAGTTGGTGAATGAGTCAGAGCCAGAGGGCAGTTGTACAGGGGCACTGAACTGGTGGAAAACAAAAGAACCAGCTGATTGGATAATCCTTCATGAGGACTCATTTCACAAATACACAAATGTGTCCTGATGGGCTCATGGAAACTATTCGGTTAAAACTGCCAGATTACTTCTCCCAGATACCTTCCCTTGGAGCCTATAAGGCTGGAACATGCATATAGGGATGACCAGTGCTTTTTTTGTAAAAATAAAATATACATTTTTTTGCAGTAAGCGCTCAGTGTGCAACCACACGACCGATCCCAAGCCAAGCAGCATCCCAAGTGAAGCAGCACCATCACAATCAGCAGCAACAATCAGCGCCAACACACAAGCAGCCCGCAGGCAGTATGTTAATGATTTTTGCCGTGGATCTGCTACACCCAACAGGGCGATTCACAATCACTTGGAAAAATCCGTCAAAAAAAAGGTGCCGGAACGCTGTTCCGGTGCGTTCTATGACAAAAAAAAGCCCTGGGGATGACTCAAAATATGAGGAAGGAAATATGTGAGCATTTTCTAATTGTGCAGAAGAAAAAAAATGCTGGGCAGACTACTTTACTTGGTATTTCTGAACACTGAGACAGCAATTGGAAAAAATGCAAACAACAACAACATAATTCAAACGTCTTTTGATTATCTGTCTTTTCCTAAACCCTGTTTAGGAAGAAAGAAGCCAGTGTATCCATATATAAATTGTTTCAGAACTTTCTCTCCTCAGTTTTCTATTCTTGATACTTCCATTGTTTCCAGTTTTTCACAATCTCAGTGAAGGCCTAGTTAATCAACTATAGATAACAGATATTAAGTACCAAATTATATAAAAAAAACTCAGACATAAGAAGAATGGGCAGAAATCACCTCTAATCCTTATTTTCGGAAAGATTTCTTTTCTCCTTCTCCTTCTCCTTCTCCTTCTCCTTCTCCTTCTCCTCTCCTTCTTTTTTGCAATTACACCAGAAATGAAATTGTCTTGCTTAGGTGGTGAGTGACTCCAACATGTATTCAGAATAGACCCACTGCATTTGTTTACCTTAAATGATGTGGAATTCTCTAGAGACTGTTCATAATAAAATGGCTATTGATTGATTGTTTGATTGACCAGATAGTGTTATCCATTGTGGGTCTAGGGGGAAGCAAAGTGATAGAACTTCTGCTCCTCCAACCCTGCTGGCTAATACCAACCAGGGTAGAAGACACAGGCAAGTGGTTTTGTTGGGCTTGGCAAATCTATGCATTATCAAACTTTCTTCCACTGACATCAGTATTTGTAGGCATGTGTAGTATAATCACATTCAGAGCAGGCTGAATTTCAGAGCAGGTTGATAGATTGGACCCATATGAAAGACAAGAAGCAATGTAGGATCCATACAAGGTCCTCCTCATACCTGGGACCCTTTGCTTTGGCTTGTTCTGCTTGTTGCTACCGTGGCAGGTGGCACGGTGTTCACCTCTCAGGTTCAGCAGACTCCTCTGCCACAAAGGAGTTCTCTTCATGAGCAATGCTTCTCACCATATGATCCTAATCTCCTCCAGTCATCAACATTCAGGACTGTAGCATTACACCTTCACTACACCTTTCTTTAAGAATTCAATCCACTATCTTCCTTCTGTATGCCTTTCACTTCCTGACATAGTCTTAATTCTACTATTCATAATATAGCATACATTTGGGAAAGCAGACTCATCCTGTTTCTATGAAATGGCAATGTTTCAAAGGTATGCCTTCTTTTAAGCACTGTTTACTTGTGTATAGAAACTGCTTTTGTTAAACAAACATTATGCTTAGTTATTTGCTTTTTATGCACTCTTTACATCTCTCAAGCTTGTCAACTAGTCACTTCTTTCTTATACCAAGCTTTAAGTAATTATTTTAGAAGCCCAATACCCATCCCATTGCAATCCATAAAGCAAAAATTTAGATACAGTGTTTAGTTGCCTGTTTCTGGAACATTGGCCACAGCATTAACATAATAGATTACTGATGCATGGAGGAGGAAAGCCAAGACCAATCATATTCCCAATGTATGATAAACTTATTTTATGGCTTTGGGTTACTCTTATATCCCTTGTCCCCAACTTTTATTCCTTAACTTGAGACTGGAAATATTAAATTGTTGAACCCTTCAGAACTTGACTAATTATTTCATGAAGGTACGAGTAAAGGTGCTATGTCAAGTGTTTTTAACTGTATAAATATGAAGGTTGATGTTCATTAGAGCTGTACAATCTCCGACTTATTAGATAACTGTTTAAATGTTAATTGTTCAAAAGGTTAGAACTATAATCACTGCACAGGCCACTTAACAGGAGGGGTGGGCAATAGCTTCATTTTTAAAAAAAGAGGGAAAGCTGCATCAGTTGATAAATTCCCCATGTCCTCTATGCACCTTTGTATAAAGTTCTCAACATCTGTTCTGACACTTCATGTAGTACTATAATGAAATGACAGTCAGAATCAGTACAAGCAAGCCTCTGATCTAATATATTGTAGTGACAATGATATAATGTTTTGGAGGGGTTGTATAATTGCCTGCTATGGAACATCTTACTAGACATAGTTTGAGGAAATAACGAAAGGTGTAGGGGATATTCATTTAACCTTGTTGTGGAGTGCATGCTTTCAGACTCTGTTGACAACTTTAGCCTAGACAGAAGCTTGTAAGTTTAGTATCTGAGCCAGGGGTCATACTAGATGGCCCGGGAGACCCCTTCTGACTCGCTCTGTTTCTATGTATGCATTTGAAGATAACTGTATCATCGGCAACGTGGATTGTTATATTCCACTGCGGTTAAATGGCTATCTCTTAAACCTCTGCTTATTTCTTCAAATGGAGACAAGTAAAAGATGTTCCATTTTGGGTTGTCATTAATTTGTCATTAATGGGTAATGGGTTGTCATTAATTTGTGAATGGTTGTTAAGTAAGCCGCCACGAGGCTTCGGCGAATGGGGCGGCATAAAAATGTTTTAATAAATAAATAAATAAATAAATAAAATAAGTATGAATTGTGCACTATGGTTAACTGTGGGTTGTTATCCATGAACAACTCAAGAAGAAAACCCATAGTTTGTTGTTGTGAACTCTTGGTTGCTTGTGCTTAACAATCCACAGTTAAGCCATAGTGTAATGACTTAATGACACATAATGACAACCCATGATTCAACAAAAACCCATACTCAATCCATACTCTGGGCTATTGTTACATGCAAACCAGACATATTACTTCAGGTTTTACTATATCTTTACATAATGGTGAAATGAAGCTAAATGCATTTGTTTTTGTTTTTATTTCATATTTTTAACCACCAGTGTGCTGAAGATATAATCTGGTCTAGCCTTTATGCACTGTAATTTCAATTTATCTAAATGGAAGGATTAACACCTGCTTAATTTTCTCCACTGATATAATGGGGCTTAAAAACACTTAATTTTGATGTGGTTTAATCATGCCGTTATGTATAAACCAAATTATAATGTTCATGCCCCTCTCCTCCACACACACTCATCATCAGCAGCAGTACAACTGACAGTCAATAATGTACAAAAAGTAAGGGAAACTTAGAATGACACAATGCTGGGACACACATAAAGTTTACTAAAGGGGAACAATTAGTGGTTCTCTGGATATTTTGGCCTGCAATTGCCATCGTTTATCAGCATTGGCTAAGCTGTAAGTCAAAACATCTGGAGGGCTGGAAAATGTTCATTCCTGCTCTTAAAGCACAGAGAAGAGAAGAGAAGAGAAGAGAAGAGAAGAGAAGAGAAGAGAAGAGAAGAGAAAAGGTGGGGAAGCCATTCATATAAATCTTTGTTTTGTAATGTTTACTTTGTGCAGCCCCTGAGATGGTGAAATGTATCTGAGAAGGCTGGAGTCCTACCTTTCTAACTGTCTAAGGCCCACAAAAAATACTGCTTGCTTACATTTTCTGGAAGGGTGGTGGGAGATAGAAATGATTGCTTTGAATATTTATGGATGGGGCCTAGGGCAGTTGGGGAATGGCAGTTAAGGAGCTGACAGTTCACTGCTGACAGATTTAGTAAGACAGTTGTGATCAGTCAACAAGGGTGGAAACCAGCATAGAATTGTATCCCAAGAGGCTTGTATCAGCAAAAGTGTCTCCTGAGCTCATAAGCATGGTCAGTGAGCAGTCCCGTGAAAACACCAAGGTAAATATTCCCTTATGCACAGAAAATCCTTTACTAAATCAATCGTTGAACAGTTTGTCTTTAGTGTGAGTAGGTCTCTTATAACAAGCTACTAGGAGGTATTGTAAATTATTCTAACACAAATTTTACATCAGAGAAGGGTTCACTTGTAGAACTTTGAGTCACAGTGGAAGGGAATTCTTTAGGCCAAGAATTTACTAGAAAACAAAGAAAGATGTTGGTGGCATTGCCCAGTTGGAAGAGTAGGGAAAAAGTTAAGCAGGTAGCTACCAGTTTGGACAGCGACTGCATATTCCAGCAGTGTCTTGATAGACCTGATTTTGGTTGCAAAAACCCTGGACCTCTGAAGTCTGTCATAGCCTCCCACTGAATATTTAAATGCAAATTTATTTATTTGAACATTGCCTCAGTTTAACAGCATAAGGCAGTGTAATTTAGGAGTGGGCTTTTCTCCCCAGCCTCTGAAGCCATTCAGCAGGATATTTTATCTGGTATGAAAATTAATGGAAAGAAGTCATACTATGTGTGAAAAACATGAAATGAAAAATAAATCTCTCTGTGAGAAGCATTTTCTGATATGAGTGATGTAATATGAATGCCTCCCTTTCTCTTTATATCAGTGAGACAGAGAAATCAGAAGTGAGGGATTCTTTCATCGCATTACTCTGTACACTTTCATTTCTGCTGAGATGTAGCACTGATTTTCCACTTTCCCCCTTCTCATTATAGTTCTTAAAAATTTACAAAATATGTTGTGGAGCAATCTTTTGCAGTAGATGGTGTTTGTTTCAGGAACTTTGATTCTTTGTATCAATTGAAGTCATTTTCAGTAAGTAACTACAAAAATGCCTTCCTTGGGGCTTCACCACACTGCTTACTGGAAAGCAACCACCAGTCTATTGCATTTAGTCTTTAGGAAATGCTGGTTTGGACCAACAGGGACTAGTATACCTTGTCCTTATATCAGAAGTGGAAATCTTTAAATTGGATTTGCATGGACATAGCCTAAAATTTGTGTGGATATATCCCAAAATTGCTTTGCAATTATGATCCCTTTTATATCTCTTTAAAAACGAGCTCAGTTGTATTTGCAAATGAACCTATTTGTTGCTTTAGGCTCTGAACTGTCATTTTAATTTCAAACCCAGCCATAGTTAGAGTGGCTTTAGTGAAGAAATGCTCCCGACTGAATCTACAAGCCAGTTTTATTTGGATTGATGACATTTCCTGGAATGTTTAAAGGAGAACCTGACCCATCACCTGCCCAGCATCAACACACGCAAGCACACCTCGTTCCATGCGTTGAAGCAAGGGTGGATAGAAACAAAATATCCAGATGAACTGGACTTCAGTTGCTAGTATTCCTGACCATTGGTCATGCTGGCAAGGCTTCTGAGACTTGAAGTCTCAAACATCAGGAGATCTAACTTCTGCTTACTCTGCATAGAATACTATCCATTTACAGTTGCTTGAGGTGCTCAATGAACAAATGTGTGGTATCCTTTCATAGACCACAACTGATCTGAGAAATAATCAAAGACGTAATAATCAAATTAAATAAGTCTTGTTAAATAACTAAGATGCCTGGTTTGTTAATTTTCATCTTTTTCAGATTGCATCCTGCTAAGTAATGAATCAGATGTTGATAATGGATACTAAGTAGGGTGCCAGTGTGTCATACTTAAAAAAAAAACCTCTTTCAAGTGAGTCAGAAATAACACTCCTTTAAATCCAAAAATTACTTCGAATGCAAAAAGCAAAAACATGCCACTGCAATAAATGGTGGAGAAAGACAGCTTGGGAAATGGGATCTAACAATTATACTACAAATTATAATATTACAAATTGTATGCATGGAAGAGAAAGGTAAGTATAAAGCAGGTTTCCAGAATTCAGGAATAGTTCCATCTCAAAGGAATTTGAAAACTAGAAAATAGGAGAAAGCAAACAACAGAAAACATGCTCAGCATTGCAGGCAACTTATTTGTTCTAACAGTCCAGTTCAGGAAGCATTTAAACATTTTCCCTCTTCAAATACTTATGTTACAGACAGAAATGCATTTATATTCTACTTATAATAGGAATAGTAATGTTAGAAGATTTTGCTCCTGACAGCTTTGCATGATATAGTGGGGACAGAGGTATATCTGCTTGCTTCACTGTTCTCTTTAGGTATTTATCAGAGAAGATAACACAGAAGAAAACAGTATCAACCTCCTGGCAAAACCAGTCAGCTACAAAATAAACAAAAACGAAAGGTTTAGAAGGATGAAAAGGCTTGGGATAGTGATCATCTCTCCAAGTAATGCATTTGGATGGAACACTGTAATATTACGAACCAATAAATATTTCCCAAACAAGCTTGCACAAACACACTACTTTTCTCAACTCCCTCTTAGCCATGCATGTGAATAGAGCAGAAACATCTACTTCCATGTTAGATTAATTGCAGTTTATTGTGTCATCCATATATGCCCGCCCGCCCGCCCGCCCCTTGAGATCAGCGGGAGAGGCCCTTCTCTGGGAACCCTCCGTGAAGGAAATTAGGAGGGTAAGTACTCGGAGGAGGGGCTTTTCTGCGGTGGCGCCCAATCTATGGAATGCGCTCCCCAGAGAGGTCTGCCTGGTGCCGTCGTTATTTGTTTTTCGGCGCCAGGTGAAGACTTTTTATTCAAATGTTATTTTAATTGTTAAAATTATTTATTCATTTTATTCTTTGGCCAGGGCGACTTAATTTATATTGTTAATTTATACAGTTTTATTGTATTCTATTTATTTATGGTTTGTGAGCCGCCCCGAGGCTTCGGCGAATGGGGCGGCATAGAAGTCCCCTAAATAAATAAATAAATTGGTGGGTGGATCAAACTCCTGGGTAGGTGGCCTGGACCTTGCCCTGGATGGGGTTGCACTCCCTCTAAAGGACAGGGTCTGCAGCTTGGGAGTGCTCCTCAACCCGGAGCTGCCCTTGGAAGCTCAAGTGACTGCAGTGGCAAGGAACACTTTCCTTCAGCTTCAACTAATCTATCAGCTGTACCCCTACCTGAAGGAAGACTGCCTAATGACAGTGACACATGCATTGGTTACTTCCCTGTTGGATTTCTGTAACGCGCTCTACGTGGAGCTGCCCCTGAAGACAGTCTGGATACTTAAGATGGTGTAAAACAGAGCAGCCAGGTTGCTGATGGGGACTGGACATTATTCTCACATAACCCCAGTCCTCTACCAGCTTCACTGGCTTCCCATCGAAGTCTGGGCTCAATTCAAGGTGCTGGTTATTACCTATAAAGCCCTTAATGGCTTGGGACCTGGATACCTGAAGGAACGCCTTCTTCCATATTTGCCCTCCTGCCCCATGAGATTGGCAGCAGAGGCTCTCCTCCAGGAACCCTCCGTGAGAGACATTAGGAGGCAAAGTACCCG
>NW_025335798.1:19815691-19818896 GCF_004798865.1 Varanus komodoensis
GCACCTTGAATTGAGCCCAGACTTCGATGGGAAGCCAGTGAAGCTGGGCTCAATTCAAGGTGCTGGTTATTACCTATAAAGCCCTTAATGGCTTGGGACCTGGATACCTGAAGGAACGCCTTCTTCCATATTTGCCCTCCTGCCCCATGAGATTGGCAGCAGAGGCTCTCCTCCAGGAACCCTCCGTGAGAGACATTAGGAGGCAAAGTACCCGGAGGAGGGCTTTCTCTGCGGTGGCGCCCCATCTATGGAATGTGCTCCCCAGAGAGATCTGCCTGGCACCGTCGTTATTTGTTTTTCGGTGCCAGGTTAAGACCTTTTTATTCCAGTGGTATTTTAATAAGTTTAATGTCTTTTCTATGTTTTTAATTGCAGCCAGTGTGGGACGGGAATTTTATTCATGTTATTTATGTTATATTTTATATTGTAAGCCATCCTGAGGGTTTTTTGCGAATAGGACAGCATATAAATATTTTAAATAAATAAATAAATTGTGGTTGGTTGGTTGGTTGGTTAAATGTGACATATGGCTATGGTTGGTAAAAAGAATGGCTAGTATCCATTAACCTTAGTTAAGATTAACCACAGTGTGACCAGGGAACCCAAAGGGAAGCAAATGTCCCAAACTCCTCACTGAAGTTCTTCCAAAAGATAGGGAGGCCACGATCATGTGGAGAAGCAGATTCATTCTTGTATGCAAGATTTAACCTCCTCTTGCCACAACAAAAGTAGCACTAATCGCATTGTAGGCTTTTTAATGTAAACTGTGGACAAGATGCATTCTAATTAAGCAGAATGAAAATATATGCACATAAGAGGAATAACAGAAGATTGTAAGAAACAAGGCCAGAGAAGCAATCCCCTGCCATTGGAGTGGGAGTGGGGAAGAGAATGGCACGGCATGGCACGACACACACTTAAATCATTTGTGAAGAACAATGTAAGATATAAAGCATCTGTCCCTTTAGGAATCCCTACAGATGCCAATGGAGCTTAGTTACTATATATGAGTAGTAGCTACTAAACTATAATAAGTCATGTCTTAAGTATTAACATACACAATGTTGGATGAGAAATACTGAGAAATTCTAACTGAATTCTACCAGAATTCTACTTTCCTGGATTAAGAACATAGTAATAGCTAACCTATGTTTTGGATCTGGCAAGCCTATGTGTTAACATATGTATTAGGAGAATCAATTCATGGAGCAAAGGTTGGGATATGTTCTTATGAATGGTTTCTAATCCTCTGCATTTTGTCTAGAGCAGAGTTATCTACTGGTTCCAAGTTTTATTTTCTTTCAATGCCACCTGCTTGATTTATTTTTAATTTTGATAAAGTTTTTCAATAGAAATCTCAGGTTCAGCTGAAACAGTCTCTTGTGTGCTAGATTGCTTAGCCATTCAAACAGTGTGTTTTGGCCTAAAAATGAAGCAAAGGAAGTGATGGGAAGAGTTTCCTAAAAGTTGTCCCTTCCAAACACAAAACCAGAGGCTTGGTCATTCACAAAAAGCCAAGGCAAACAGTAAGGTTGTGGTAGAGTAGGGATGCGAGAGGAATTCATTTTTGGGGTGGGAATTCATTTTCCATGGGGCATTTCCATGGAAGTGAGCCTGCACAAATACTGGGCATGTGGCATCCATCTTCTGTGTACATAGCTTGCAGTCTTTGTACTGCACACACTGTGAAAGAAGGATGCTGGTTGAGCAACAGGATTCCATGAATGTTTGCTCACTTGCATATCATGAGAAGAAGGTCCAACTGTCAGAAAAGGGATGGAGGGTCATATGTCAGTGCTTACGAAAAAGGGAACATTGCATGCTGTGTCACATTACACGCCTGGAGGCTGAAATCTTCAGAATATTACTTCCCAAAACCCTGATATGCATGGGGATAAACTTATCTATGTTTATATGGGTGATATGGGACACCAAAGTATATGGATGTCCCATATCTAATGAAATGTGACCCACTGATTTTAGTTGCATTTATTTCTGCTAAATCATTTTAATTAGGGGAGATGGCTTGAAGATGGGAAATGGTCATGTGGATGACATTGCAGGTGTTCCTTCCAGTTATTTGCTTGCACTTATACTATTATTAAAACAGTTTATCCCCTAAGTCATTCAATTATCTGTTCTGGCATGGGGTAGCATACATGGGACTATAAGTTTTTCCCCTTAACATTTCTTAATATTTAGATAGATGATGGATTTTCTGAACATTAGACTGAATGAATCATCCCAATTTTCTTTTCCCTGAAGGAGAACTTTTCAGGATGATGAAGTGAGACACTGGAGATCCTAATGTGTGAAAGGTATGATATATATCCTTCAGTTACATGCCCTCCATTCTTTACTCAAGCTAAGCATTTGTAGGAGTTTTTAGATTGATAAAGCATAGAACAAATACATCTGGGATGGCTTCCTTCTGTGGACCTCTCTTATTTTTTAATAATAATGGAGTGAAATGTGCTGACACATAGAGAATTGCTAATGTTGTCCCATTAGAGATTGATGAGTGGGTGGGCTACTGCTCTGTCAGTGATACCTTACATGTAAAATATGTTACCTAGTCATCTGGGGGACGCATAGACATAATGTTTCAGCTCCAATCAAAATGGTAGCAAACTGATATCATGTTGGTATCAGGGATGAATGAATGTAAATCCACCTTAAGTCATTTCGTCCTTTTTCTGCATTATTTTGTGACTTTAAAATATATGCATTTTGTTTACACTTTTTTCAATATCCACTTTTTCTGTAAGCTGTGCAATACACACTTTTTCTTGGCAAGCATGTTCCAAAACATGTTGTTTTGTACATTTCCTCTAGCAATAAATATATGTTCATGTGTATTATCCTATTATACCCATTTCTGAATTCTTTGTTCTAAGAATTACAACATAAAGCAGTGGCGGACAAATCTCCCCCTCTCCCATGTCCAGAAATCTTTTGTAAACTTTTCATCTGGAACAATGATTGTATAAATAGTAACTTGCACAAATTGGAGGCTGGGATGGGAGATGCTTAAAATGTTCACAGGTGGGGTTGTAATTTTGTTCTTTTTCCTTTTACTGGTGATATTGCAAAAGAGAGCATAACCTCAAGTTCACCTATCTACTGTGTAGTTCTGCAGAGGCCTCTTTCTTTCCTGTAAGTATCCTTGTCAGTTTTATCCACTCCATATGATACTTTGGTTAAC
>NW_025335798.1:19818996-19894632 GCF_004798865.1 Varanus komodoensis
GAGAGTCTAGACATTCTTTGGCAAGTACAGAATATGGCTCTGCTGAGATGAATGAAGTAGTGTGTAGAAAGGATGAAACTGATCACATTATTTACAAGAAGGGAATATGGATCCAAAGGACCAAATAGCAGCTAGTCATATTTGCAATTGTTTGCACTTGTGCAAGCACTAATTTAAAGTGCAAACCAAAACAATTATAGCTCCATTTACACAAATGTGAAGATCCGTGCATCAGAAAAAAAGACGTGTAAATTGTTGCCATAAAAACCAACACAGAACACACATATTGGACTCACTCAATACAGAGCTGGTAGAAGCCAGCAGGAGAAAAATGAATGGAATCTGCAAGGACTAAACTGGAAAAAATTATCATTATTTCACCCCAAAATGTGTTTCTCATGAATCCCTACTCAACACAAAGTAATGCCATTTCCTATCAGCACAGCACAAATAAAACTGCTTAGGGAAAAGAAGGAGCCCAAAACCTTATCTTACTGCTACTTTGTAACCTGTCAACCATCCTAATTAATGTGAGTTCTTCATTAAATATGGTTCTTGCACTCAGTTTCTTTTTATGTCAAAGTTCTATACTGTGACTAAAGTGCTTTTGAAGACAAGTAAGAACAACCAAACATTTAACTGATTTCAAAACTAATAGCATGATCTGAAAGCTTCATTCATACTTTTTATTTAAAACATTGAGATTGAGAAAATATTGATGGCTGGTGGTCACCTTAGGAACCTCCAACTCTTAACTAAAGAGAAGCAGCTTCACACATCACTGTTTAACTGTCATTTGTCACACTTTCCTATCATACTAATGAAAATGTGCAAATTGGCTTTGTGACCTGCTGGCAAATGATAAATTTTCCATCCTGACTTAGAATGCACAGTCTGTCAAATGTTGTCAGTCACAACCAAGGAAATAAAGTCACAGTACAAACTTTGACATGCACTGTATTTTATCAAACTGAAATCAAGCAATTTATACTGAAAATATTCAATTTCCAGTAGTGACTGATGAGTCCTACAAAAGTACAACGGAAATCTTCAACAACCTAGGACAATCATCCTTTGTCTTTACCTGTCCTCTATTCTGATGGGGCACTTCACACAATACATAACAGGTGTAAAGTCAAAAACAGAAGAAGCTCCATCTTTTCATTGAGTGAAAACTTGGAAGCCACCAATCAACAGGGAAATAAAAGATACACTTATTAGAAAGCCAGGATAAGGGCTAACTCTCTCTTCAGTGGTGGACACAGGTTTGTTGCTACACAGTGTGTCAGCAGGCCAACAGCTGGCCTTCTAAAGAAAACAAGACATCCTGATCACAACAGGGCTGATCACAAAACTGGAAAACATTCTGGTAGATAATACTGTAAACAGGCCTTGGAAACTTCCATGAGTGAGGGCTGATGAGTGAACAATAAATGATATGTGTAGAGACGCTTGCCATCAGTTCAATACTCAGGGAAAATAATATTATTTATTTTGAATCTTTTGTGAATCTTCATTTCTTATCTTTTACCATCATCTACATGATATGCCATAGAAACATCCACTGGCTCTCTGATCACACTTCCCCCTCTGCTCATACGTATTTCTTTTCCCTCCAGCTTCCTAGTACCTCTTTTATTTTGTATTTATTCTATTAATTTCATTTACATCTCACTTCTGTATAATAAAGTGTAATCAAGGTGGCATGCAATAATGTATATAATGAAATGTTCAAGACTCAAAGAAGTGGGTTGGTTTATCATCTCACTATAAGCCAGTCGACAGCATGGCACATGATGTAATGTGCACACAGAACTACTGCATCCTTCAATCAGAGAATAGCTCTTTATATGAATGCCACTGCAGTACTGGAGTTGTCTCTTCTACTCTCAAGTAAATGGGGAAAGCACAGCGATGGTAGCTGTAATGCCCAGAAGGAATTGCTGGATATTTGAAGTGCTCCTTTACAGATACAAACCTGATGAGATATCATTTTTCAAGGAGACAGTATATAGTCTCATTTTCTTGGTACATTTTAAAATAACTATTACAGTCTTACATTGAGAAGCAAGCTATTTCATGATTATGGGAATAAAATACTTCTTTAAGAATGCTCTATTTTAACAGTAAATGACAGACAATTATGGCATTTCATTTATTAGCTGACATTTCAAACCTTTAATTTTTCATCTGTTTTCATATTATTTCCTTATAAAGGCATTCCACAATACTGAATTTCAGCAGGCTATTTCTAATTCTTCTTATTCTTCTTTAGGGGTGTGAACACATTTGTTTCTAAGAAAGAAAGAAAGAAAGAAAGAAAGAAAGAAAGAAAGAAAGAAAGAAAGAGAGCCCAAACAACAGTAGCTGCAGGCGTCGGGCAGCAACCAGGATGAAACACTGCAGACGCTTCCTTCTTAACCATTCTTCTTGCAAATAATCTGCTCCCTCATTCAGCATTCCACTTTTTATGCTAGATATTTCATAATAATTTTAATTTTGAAGCTGAAGAGATACAAATACTAAAAATCCACGTATTGTTCTGATTGAAACACTTGGTAACTTAAGAAGCCTGATTTTGCAATGCTGTTTCAAGTTGCTGCAGCTTGCACAGTGGCTTGTGCCATTGCAAACTAAACAGCATCATACGCTAGATGAGAGAGGCAGATGCACAGCACCAAGAAAAAGGGTGCTCCCTTCTTGGAATTGCCTGGACAATATTTTTCCTGTAGCAGCATGTTTGCCATGGCGTTAGCAAGACAGAAATCTATCCATGTGTCTTGTTTCCCTTCTGAACCTTCGAAAAGCCCTTTATCTCACACAGCTGGATTGGGTCTTAGAAGGAACAGATATGCAGAAATAAGAATTGGTTGCTATACACTCACACCAATGTTTCCAGATTTTGGTAACCAGGACACAGTCACCTCCCCTGCTCCACCAGCCCACCACAGCTGATTAGAAGTGGAGGCAGACCTAAGTCTCACCTTCAAAAAGATACACCTACATTTTATCGACTGACTTTCAGAACATTCAGTCTGTGAAACTAAAACATATCTATTCTGTCCTGGAGCTTAGGTAAAGGATGGCATGATGTTAGACAAGAATCCTGTTCTCATCGTTCTCTGTATCCACTCCAGAGTATGGGTCATTAGATAACAACACCACAAATCAGGAAAAACATACACAGGAAAAAATGGATCATTTGCTATAATTAAGAAATATAATGGGGAAGAGAGCCAGCTACATCTTGCAGGGCAGTAAAATCTAAATGTTGGGTGCAATGCAAGTGAAAGCACTCTCCTGCTGGTCATTACTTAGATGGGAAGAAGGCATGCAGAAGGCCCTCCTTAGCTGATTGGAGTGGATGTGTAGGATCATATATGTGGTTTGTTTCTTTAGTGGAACCATTTCTCCCCTTTTGCAGCACACACCGTGGGAATCAGAAATGTAAAGGTCTGGCACACTTACTACAGCCAGCCATGGCTTATTTGAGCCATGATGAGTTATGGTACATTTTCAATATTCAAACTCTGATGGGAAGGTGCCATGCAATATTGTATCATGTAAAGTCAGAGAGGGTGACTTATATGAGCTTTGAAGAACCTTGTATAATCCTAAAACAGCCTATGGGTTATGTGATGGTGTTTAACCCTCACATAAACCACTTTTGCCTGTGGATGGCCACTTGGAAAGAAGAACAGAATGAACAACAGCAGGAGCAACCTGGATGGATGACAATGACATTCAGGAGGAAGTGATTCAGAAGTTATTCCACACCACATAAACTAAAGAAATTACAGTACTTTGAAGTTCTTGAAGAAGAGAGGGGCTCTGACCCTTTAGAAGATCTATGGCAGACCTCACAAGATAGGAATCAAGATCGGGGACCCTCAGAGAGGATGGAATTGCTTCCTACAGCAAGTGGAAGAGAAGGATGGTCATGGCTGATGATTTCCTACTATGAAAACAGAAAAGAATGTGTGACAGCCAGACTTAAAGGCTCAGGTTGAATGTTCTCTGTTAGGAACATGGATCTGAGATGCCATGGAGGGGCTGGCAACACCAACTCTAACGACTGACATCTCATTTTGCTTAGCCATGTGGAAATGATATTGCCAAGCACAGCAATGAATGCATCATGTTTGACTACAAAATTCTAGGTGGGGGAGGAGGGTTAAAATCTTTGGACGCTGTGGAAATCTCATATTAACTCTTCGAGTCTGTGGAAGATAACTGGGGGTGTGGGGTGGGGAAAATTTTGCAGGTGAACAACTGTTTGTGAAGTTCTTTCACCAGGAGAGATGTAGTGTCTGAAGCCAGGATTAACACTTTATGGATGAAGGCTGCTGACAGGGTATGGACTACACTTCATGGAGATTGTGAAGAAGGTGCTTGCCTGAAGAATGGTGAGTTTGATTAAACTTTAGACAGAAACCTGTGTGGAATGGAGAGCCAGCTGTAAGGATGTCATCAGCTAGTTTTCTCCGCAGCATCCATAAGAATCAAAACAAACACTTTCTAACTGAAAACTTTACAAGTTTAAGCTGGCAAGGTAGACAAGCTTTGTGATACAAAAGAATAGTACAGGTGTAGTAAACAAATAGAATAAAATAAAAATAAGAAAGCAAAGTTGGATGCTGGTCGTTAGGGAAATACACTGTAATTATTTGAAGTCAATTCCAAATGGAATATCTTTCCTCCCTTTTAAACAAAAATAGCTGACTTTGCCTTGAGAGTGCTTATGGACCAATCACCTGGAATGTCTAATGTCCATTCTCCTAACCTGACTATCTAACCAAGTTCAGTTTGCCCTAATTCATCTCCATTTGTTCTTCATAATAACACCCCCCACCAAAAAACAAACAAACCCAAAACCCTCCAGAAATTCCCTCAGAGAGTACTTGCTTTTCTTTGGGTCCAATTGCCTTGATATTTTGACTGTGAATTCCTGCTTCTTCCACTGCTGAATCAGAATACTTGCAGGCTGTATTACGGGAGCAGTGGGCCCATTCCCTACCAAAAAATAAAAGAAACCCTACAGCTACAGGCTCATGTGCTACATGGGAACAGGGAGAATAGCTGAAGTGGGCCCTGTTAAGCCTCTTAATAAAATCCCAGGGAGGTTTCTGGAGCATAAAATTAATTGCATTTGATGCCTTTATACTAATGCTCAGAGTATGGCTAATAAACAGAATCTCTTGATTCAAGATGGTAAGCGTGACTTCATTGGTATAACTTGAGGCTTGACAGAATGAATTCTATGAGTGGCATATAATAAGATGAATATTAACTTGTTCAAAAAGAACAGAAGCCATAGAAATAGGGATAGGCACTGCAGTGTATGTTAGGAATCTACATACCAGCACAGAAATTCAAGAAAATGAACATGGTGCCCTGTTGAGAGCATCTGGGTTAGAATTAATGAAAGAAGAAAAAAAAACCCTGTAGCTGCAGTCTAATATTCATCACCCAGTAAATGGGACATGGATGGTGCTTTCCAAAACTGTGGAAATAATAGAATTATGACCTGGCATGGAAGCATGTAAAAGGGATGCTCTTGTCTGTTGGGATATCTACCAAGAATGATATCTCCAGGAAATTCTGCCAGACTGCCTTTATTTTTTTTAATTTTGATCAGGTAACTTCCTTAATAGATTGTGCAAATGCTGTGGACATAATATACTTTGACTTCAACAAGGCATTTGTTTTCCTGAATATCAGGATAGTTAAGTGGGCTGGATGGCATTGCTACTAGGTCAATACACTGCTTGCTGAAGACATGCATTCAGAGTGCTCATCAGCAGTTCCTCATTACAGAAGATGTAATGGGGTGCCATAGGGGTTGGTCCAAGGCCTGAAGTTGTATTCCTCAACATGTTTATTAATAACTTAAAGAAAAAGGTGACGAAACTGCTTCTCAAATTTGCACATGATGCAAAACTGGGTGGTATAGCTAATAGCTTAGAGGTCTGAAACAGCATTTAAAAGGACCTTGATAGATTAGAAAATTGGACAGAAAATGACAGAATGACATTTAATGCAAAAAGTGCAACGTTTTTCACCAAGAAAAGAGAAAAAAATGCACAGTTAAAAGACTGAATATACTTGGCTTTGCAAAAGTAAAATGAAGAGTGTGGTCAAATTCAAGCTGATTATGGGCTGGCAGTGTGATGTGGCTACAAAATGAAATTTTAGGTCACTTCAATAGAAATGACATTTCAAAATCATGAAAAGTAATCATTTCAGTCTGGTCAGCTGTCACCTGAAATATTGGTTCCAATTTTGGACATCGTCCTTTAAGAAGGATTCAGACAAACTGGACCACATTCAGAGGACAACAACTATCAGGGAACTAGAAATTAAGTTCTATAAGGAAAGACAGAAGGAACTGCATATATTTATATTTGAGAGGAGAAGACTGAGAGTGCAATATGAAATCACTCTTCAAGTGCCTAAAGGATTGTCACACACAAAAGGACACAATATGTTATGAGTCATCCAAGGCTGCAGGACATGAAATAACAGGTTTAAATTACAGAAAGGTATATTTCAGCTGGGCATCAAAAACACTTTCTAACTTTCAGATGAACAGTGAATGGAAGGTGGAGGTTCTGTGCCATCCATCACTGAAGATATTCAAGCAGAGACAGGGCAGCCATCTATTATGGATACTTTAAACTGGTTTTTTTGCACTGACCAGTGGGATGGACCCAGTGCCCAAAATGTTGTTCTTTATCTCTGTGATTCTAGGATTTGAACATCAAGGAAAGAAAAATGTATATTTAGTTTAATTTAAGCTAAAGCTCTATTTGGTGCTAATGATGAGGACATTGGTACATGAACAAATCTATGTTGGCAATAAATGTCAAATGTGTACGTGGCTCCTCCTCTGCATTAGGCTACTTGACTGTCTTGTATGTTAGCTCAGAGCATGCGCATATTTGCACAACCCACACAATGTCAAAAGCCTTTATCTTTCATTCAACTCTATCACAAACCTAAATCATGCATAATAAAAGCTCATGCTACCAAGACTCTTTGCTGTAAACACTGTGATAAATGTTTTTTTATGATAAATGTTTAATATGGAATGAAATGGTCAATTTCTCTAGAAGCAGTCTGCCAATGTATCTTTCATATCACTGAAATAAGGCAAAGTATCAAAACAAAATGAAAGCAACGTAGTGTAGAGAAGTAGGGATGCTTTCCAGAGCAAAGAAACAGAGATTATTATTATCTCACAGCTTCAGGTTTTTGTTGGTCTGGGGAGGTGCCAGAGAAAATTGCCCAGAAAAAGAACAAAACACTAGGTTTTCTGTAGTAAGGGCAGAAACTGAATCTTAGGTAACAACAATAACATAGAAGTTCAGGCATGTAATAAAATCAAGCAACTACATAGCAGCATGAATAGCCTTTTCTTTGTCATGTATGAGCTATTTGCAGTAGAACAGTGGCATTCATTAGGACCTGTTTCACACAACATGTTAATTCAACTGCAGGTGCTCTGTGCCATGAACTGACTGCCATTTTGAATACGCATGCCTCAGTGAGGACATACCACATCCTGTTGAGCTGGATAAAGTGGGTTCTTGGCATGTCACCCACAACCTATGGGCTGTTTTAGGCTTACTATCCATCTATTGGGATTGTAGGTGGCGCAGTGGTTTAAACCGCTGTGCTGCTGGGCTGGTTGATAGAAAGGTCGCCGGTTCAAATCTGCACAACGGGGTGAGTTCCTGTTGCTCCGTCCCAGCTCCTGCCAACCTTGCAGTTCGAAAGCATGCAAATGCAAGTAGATAAAAAGGTACCACTTCGGTGGGAAGGTAAACAGCGTTCAGTGCACCTCAGTGTTTAGTCATGCCGGCCACATGACCACGGAGACTGTCTGGGGACAAACGCTGGCTCTCTCGGCTAGGAAACGGAGATGAGCACCGCCCCCAGAGTCAGGCATGACTGGACTTAACGTCAAGGGGAAACCTTTATCTTTACCTGTATCCATCTACACCAGCAACCCACATGACACAACAAGTTGTGGTGCATTGCCACTGTTGATACAAAATGGCTGCCAGCACATAGCATAGGACATCTGTGCATGAATTAACCCAAGATAGCTTGTCATGACATCTGAATAGGCCATGCCTCTTGTTAATATTTAGTCTCCACTGCAGAAAAGTGTAGTAGGTTATGAGAAACAAGATTTGCTAGCTACTTTAGATTCAATACTGTGCACTGCATTAATTCCATAGAAATCAAATAGGCAGGGTCAGCCTTTCTCAAGAATGCATTGATTTAATTCAATTAGACTATGTCAGCATAAGCTAGTTGTTGATGATATCAGCCTGAGTGCTTGAACTTATAGATCTATATTCTGATCTCTTAGTATCTATAATCACAAGGTAACTCTGGACCAACTTGCTGAGTTTCTCCCTCAGCTAGAGTCCCCTGATGTTTGTTCACTAAGGACAACAGCTTTGCCACCACTCACTTCCACAGAAACTAACTGAAAGCTCTGTTATATCTGCTACTCTTGTACTACTCATAAAACTGCACTTCACTCTGAAATAAGTTACTTTTGAAATATGCATTGAGCTTGAAGCAGGATATAATATATACTTGTATAATAAATACTTATAATAACTTATAACAAAATTATAATATATATGGTTTTGGTAACAAATACATCAGCTAGTATTCTATTGTGCCCATGCAATTGCAGAACCCACCACTTATACTAAAGAGCTTTAGAACCTCTAAAAAATTATCTGAAATGATGAGAAATGTGAATTTTCAAAATGTGATAGGTCAACAAAGCTCACAGAAGGGAACTCTGAGCAATGCTGATGGTCAGAAGTGTCTGTGCTCATGTGTGGGTTTAGGTTTTAAAAGTATCAAAGCCCTGTTGCCCAAGTGACGGGTCTTGCAAGCAAAACAGGCAGAGTGGCCCTGTTGGATATTGCTCTCTCTTTCCATTACTAGTTAAATAAACCTTTCAAGGATAACAAAGAATAAAAACAGTTTCATCATGTTGTTGCTGCTAGCTTCAGTGTGCAACCTCATAAAGTTGATGCCACTGTTCACAGTACATTCACTGGATAGAAGATATTGCAACTTAAGCATATTATTACTTAACTTGCACAGAGCAGTAATATAGCATGGCATATCATGACTGTTTTGCATATCGAACTGAACTGATACCATTAATTCAAAGTCCTGTGTCAAAGTATTTACATTCATAAGATAGAAAATATTTTATTACTTTATAAATGTTGTGGAATCTACAAAACTGCTAGTTTTATCGTTTCTGTGTTGGGGCATTTAGAAGATATTGTTATATGCCATCAAGTAATCTGCAACTTATTGTGACCCTATGAATGGGAGCCATCCAAAATGTACAGAACATGACAGCTCCATTCAGCACTTCTAAGTTACAAGCTGTGGCCTCTTTGATGGAGTCACTCCATCTCATATTTGGTCTTCCCTTTCATCTACTGCCTTTGACTTTCCCTAACATGATCATCTTCTCCAGGGAGAATTGCCTTCTCATGATGTGTCTGAAGCATGACAGCCTCAGTTTTGTTATTTCTCTTTCTAGGGAAAGCTCTGGTTTGATTTGATCTAGGACCCACTTGTTCATCTTTCAGAGTGTTTCCAAAGCTCTCCTCCAGTACCATGTTTCAAACACATCAATTTTCTTCCTGTCAGCCACATCAGAGGATGGCATCTCTCCAAAGCCCTGATTTGGGGCCAAAACTTACATCAGAAGCTAGACAGATGAAACAACCAACATCTGTTGGGGAAAATGTATATAATTCCAGACTCTCCAATCTGACTCACCTATTAGGAAATACTCCTTTTCTCACCTTCCATAAAGTGGGCTGTAATTTGCACCATAAAATATCATATCTGACTGCTTTATGCAGAGCCAACTCCAAATCAAACCAGATTTGGCTATTATGAAAATTGCATTTACAATAGAAGCAGAAAAAATACCCTAAATTTGGCAAGTTGTTTCTAATGTTTGGTGGATTTAAAACCTGCCTGGCATATATCAGAACTGGACAGGACACTTACTCCATCAATAAAAGTCCCTGAATGACAGAAGAGCCAGAATTAGCTCTTCTGATCAGCAGTATGAAATTTCTGGAACAAAACTCAGATGACCTTCTGATTTCATTGGAGCCCTAAGGAAGAATAACTTCAGCAAAGCTCTGGTGCTGTTTCTAGTGAATGCATGCTAGTGTAATAGTTATATTAATGTTTGTTCTCAAGATATTACATGGAACCTGAAAATAATAGTTCTGTTTTCTGTACTGAAGAAACCACATGAAGACAGTTTCTTCAAATCTGTAAATCCATAAAGATACAGCTTCCTAATTGATTTGCTGGGCTGCAATGTCATGCACCTCACCAAGTAACATTGTGACACGGCAGAATGACACAGATGGGCTGATCATTCCCCTGAGAAACATTTAACTCTTAAAAGATTAAATAAAAGTACAGATGGAAATGAGCCTACAGTCAAAGATTAATGTGAGGTGCACAGATGTGAGAAATGGGATATGAACAGTTAACAGTCCTTTCAAGAACGGGGAAGAACCTGGAAAGTAAAGAGAATGTGCCGGTCTCTTTCTTTGCTTGGTACTGAAGACAGAATAGGGAGCTTATGTTGGGCTTTTCTGGAAGATACATGTTAATTGTTTCAATGTTTCCATAATTGAAATAAATAAAAGCAAAGGTATTTGTATAGCAAACATATTTTACTATGACTTTCTTGTTTAAATAATTCAAAATTTCCGAAGAACAAAGTACTTAGTTCTGAGAGCTTCAGCTATTGAATAGTAGAGAAATGCCATGAATGAATGAGTATGTTGGCTATTGTAATGACTCAGACCATACTTAGTTTACTGATTTGGGTACAGTAACAAGTAAAAGAGTGAGGGTGGCTATATTAAGATATCGGAAAGTGATTTCTGCCAAATTGTGCCAGTTGATGCCATGTACTTTAGAATGTAATCAACAGCCCCTTTTGAATTTATTTATTACATTCATATTCCACCCTATAACCCATAGGGCTCTCTGGGTGGCTTACAACAAGCCAAGATGCAAAATACAAAATGCTTTTTGGGGGGTCACACTGGAAGCACATCCTAGCAAGCCAGATTAGAGAATCTAGAATCAAATACATTATTTTGCCTACTGATGCTCCTTGTTCAGGTCATGTTATTATACCCTGTGGCGTAATAATGGGTGTCCAAATGGGATATTCAATGACTGTCACTCCCTAAGTACTCAAGTTACGCATAATACAGGCAGGTTTAGAAATGCCACAGCTTTTGTGAGGGGCCCAGATAGTCTAATTCTTTGCACTTTTTGACAGAAGTATTTGGCATGTTCTTTTAGACTACTTAGTGTATAAAACACTAACAAGTTCTGTACAGTTCTAAGTCTGAGTTTACACTAGAGCCTCTTTTGATGGTGTATTTGTTTAAAAAGTCAATTTCATTTATTTCAATAAATCAAGTCTAGTCAGGAAACTACCCTACTACCTCATGGCCCAAAATAAATAGTCTCACTTATAAGTTGTTTTCCTCTGTCATAATGATGTTTCACAGATTTTGTTTTAGCATGTTAAGTAAAATAAAGTAAAATAGTAGTCTTCAAAGTAAAATACTAGTCTTACCAAAACCATAAATCCATACTTCTCGCTGGCACAGTATTTAAATATTGAGTCTTTGACTTGTGTCTACCAGGACATTAATGAAATGCAATCATTTGAAATGCAAGAAAGCAATATTTTTAGCTGTTTTGCTGTGCTCATTGGGAACACATAGAGGCCATTGTTGGCTCATGATGTGCCCAGAATTTTGAGCTTCCCGGTTCTAGCAGTAAGAGCTTTTCAGGGCCTTGCCCTGCTTACTCAGCCCCTCTTAAAATTGGCTTACAGCTTATCCCCTTCGCTAAAAGCCTTTTCCCTGACACTGAATTTTCTATATAGTCAATTGAAATTCTTCTGTGAAGTAACATGCAGTCATGTGAGTCTTCATTTCCAGTCTGCAATGGTACAGCCCCTTATGGGACCCTGTTTGAATTTTAGACCTCATGACTTCTTTCATGTGCAGCTGACATTTGTGAACAATAAGCAACTCACCATCAGGTGGCTTAATTTAGGCATTAACAGCCTCTGGCAGGAAAACCAGGCAGACTGCATGCAGACATTTATGACAGACTTTCAAAATGTTGGTTTAATTTGTTAATCCTATAAACGAACCAGCTCTTATAAAATATTTTGACAAATTGAGGTGGAAATTGCCAGGAAAAATCCAGAAAATGGTATGAGTCACAATTTACACAAATCCTTTGAAGCATCTGCTCGTCTCGGACCATATGGATTAAGACAGCAAACATGGATACCTTTTCCAGTCCCATGAACTTCAAAAGATGTAAGAATATAAAAGCTATGGGATGGAATAGACTTTGTCTTTCTGTGTCTGTCCCATGGATGTTCAGAACACAGAAGGAGAGCTGCATTACACAGAGAAAAAATATGATAATAGGGGAAAGCCAACTAATGAAAATTATTAGCAACAATAGTTTAAACATCTGCATTCTTCTTTTGGAATAACTGGGGAACAGTTATAAATTCAAGCCAAACACAGAAATACCTGATCTTTCTCCATTTTGTTTCCTCTCTCCTCTTTCTGCCAGAGTTCAATCAGCTTCAAAATCCATTTTCATAAACTAGTTGTTCACTTCAAGGGAGCTACTCAGACATTCATATGTTGCCTGCAAATTCATTTAGTTCAAAACATTGAATCTAAGTACTTACTTCCACCTTTGAAACTATTATAGTTTAAAATGCTATGAAAACTCCTTGCAGGGTACACATTTGAATCCATAGCATCTCAAGAACACACTGAGTGTGAATAAAATGCATATACAATTAGAAAGTGCAGCTTCAGAAAACGGAATATTGACATTGGAAGTCAAAAGGTGGTGATAGGTGAAAAATGATTCGAAAACACCTTCATTTCCCTCTTCTATTGTTAGAAGAGGGAAATGAAAGGAAAACAGGATAATCTAATCAATACCATTTCTGTATACACTGAAAAACAAAGATTCTTGCATTATCAGCATCAATTTCTGTATTGTGTAGCATGTCTTCAAATAGAGACATTTATTAGCTATTGCTGATAAAGTCTGGCATTTCAATAATTCTCTAAAATATTTTAATATACACTATTTGAAGGTTTATAAACAAAGGAATATTTTGATACAAGCTAGTTGATGTACAATATCTCTGTACTAGGAATTTTGAATTTCAGTTATCTACTAATTTCAAAATTCTGTCCATTCGAACAAATGTAGCATATACAAGCAGTGTATTAATAATATCCCAGAATAACTTTAATTGAAAATGCTTTGTTCCCCTATTTCAATGAAAAAAATAATAGTTGTTTAATAGCCAAAGCATCAATTAATTGTTCTTTTGACTCTGTAGGAATTCTTTACTTAGAAGTATCCCTTGGAGACGCATATATACATGCACATATACAGTGACATAAGACAGATACTTGCCAAAAAATTTTTCTCTTTCCTTTAGTGTGTGGATCAACAAAATTAATTCTATCAGATATTTTTAAATATTGATATCATACACAAAGTATTTTGACATTAATTGCAGCTAAATCCTATCGAAGTCACTGTGATTTAAGGTAGTGAAGTCTGTACAATCCCATTACTTTCAACTGGAGTTTGTCTCACTGGTTATGATTGCAATCTGTCATCCCCTGTATCCAATGCAGGGTGTAATTACTGCTCCTGCTGCACCTTGCACCCTGCATTTGCTGTAGGTGGTCATTTTTGGCTATCCAGATTTAGCACTAGGAAGAAGGAATGAAGGAGCATCAACTAGAATCATGGCCATGGCCTCCCCTATCTCGCTCCTCCCTGCACCTAGCAGGCCCATTTTCTGTCCTCCAAGGCCCAGTTGCCCCTGGGGGGCAGCAGACAATACAGTTCCTTCCTTGCCAGGTAGGAGGGGGTGTAACAGAGTATCAGTCTTTAGAGTCCTGGTTCCAGGACTATAGGCCAATATTGGAGGCCACAGGACTGTATTGCCAATCCCATCTTTTTAATCTTGTATGTTTCCAATACTTAATATCATCCCTGGATCATTTTACAATTTCTGCTGAATAAAGATTGATGAGCAAATGAATCACTGTTGTTTTGATGCCTTTATTTTGGCAATTCTGTTTTGTGTAACTGCTACCTGTTAGAGTAAATGCATTGAGGAATAAAATAACAGTAATCTCAAACAAAGGCCTGCCTCTCCAATGCCGTATATGTTGTGGAGCAGAATAAAACATTTAACACACAAGACCATGTGTGTTTAACACTGTTTTAATTAGTCCTGGAGTCTCATAATGACAGGGACTTCAAGGTACAATGAGAAATGCAAATTTACCATTATTCCCCTTTTATTTTTTCATCTGGCATTTCCAAATTGTATTCACGACCAGAATCCTGTAATGCTAGAACATTGTGTCCTCCTCTCCCACAGAACATGTGAAAATAAACAACAATAGACTAGGCTGAGAACAGATGGTATAAAATGCAAAGTAGTCTGATACCGAAATGATGGTCATGGAAATGCTAGGGGGAGGTAAAAACATAGGGATGCAGGACAACTGAAGGATAACATGCAGATAAAGGCAAGCCTATCCAGTGCTTTCACGCATTAAATGTACTTCTATGCAGGGTCCATAATTTTAAAAAAATCAATCAATCATAAGTTGTATGGCAATCACAGAGGTCTGTATTGCTCCATAAACCTGCATATATAAGTTTATGTGGCAATAATATAATGATCTATGTGAGATTTGTACTAGGCTTCCCTAACCTGGTTCCCTTCACAGTGTTGGACCACAGTTCCCATCACTGCCTCACACAAGCCTTACACTACATCTTCCCTTCAGATGTTGCATTCTTCCACAAGGACAGGATGGATATACAAAGGTGACTATGGACTTGTGAAAAACTGATGAAAAGTTTAGCAAAACTGGCAGGTTGGATGTGGCAGTTGAATCTTACGGGAAGTAGGAAAGTTACGCTCAAAATCCTACAAGCTAGGCTGCAGCAGTATGTGCACCGAGAACTACCAGAAGTACAGGCAGAATTCTGAAGAGGCAGAGGAACTAGAGATCAGGTCTGTGGTCTCTTTCAGGAACGTTGGAAAAAAAGGCAACCATTTTGTAGTCAAAGTAATTTCTGAGAAAGAGGAAGGCAGTGTTACTGTTGCTACTGTTTTTATCTTTAAGCTACTCTTTCTCCCTCAAAATTTCATCAATGTTCCTGAAATGATCAGTTTATCAAACTATGGAATACACTGGTCTACAAAAATTATCAACCTCTGAGATAAAATGTGCTCATTTTTACATATTTTAATAAAAACAGGTGATAAAGGTGCTGGTTGGCTAAAGTTTTCAAGATATTTTGCAATAATACACAGGTGAGTATATTTGCCTACAAGGGAGGAAGATTTCTCATAATTTCTCAATAAAGTAGAACAGTGAAAACAAGTAGAACAGTGAAAATGGTACTACATGGAAGTGTATAAATTTATCTTCACTTTGAAAGATTATTACCTAACTGGTTTTCCCAGTTGCAATGTACAGCTGTGAAAGTTGGACCATAAGGAAGGCTGAGTGCCGAAGAATTGAGGCCTTTGAATTGTGGTGCTGGAGGAGACTCCTGCGAGTCCCTTGGACCGCAAGGCAATTAAACTGGTCAGTCCTAGAGGAGATCAACCCTGACTGCTCTTTAGAAGGCCAGATACTGAAGATGAAACTCAAATACTTTGGCCACCGAATTAGAAGGAAGGACTCCCTGGAGAAGAGCCTAATGCTGGGAACAATAGATGGCAAAAAAAGAAGGGGACGGCAGAGGATGAGGTGACTAGATGGAGTCACTGAATCAGTCAGTGTGAGCTTAGGTGGACTCCGGGGGATGGTGAAGGATAGGAGAACCTGGGGTCGTGATGGGTCAGGAACAGCTTTGCGAATAACATTAACATAACACAATTTATTGTTCTTTTATTGCAAGGTACATTTGACTTGGTCAGATCTATGCATCATACAGTTACATCTGGTGGCTTGTGAAAGTGCCATTGCCTAACATTTCCAAGGAACAGTTGTGTGATATTTTCCCTCAAAAGCCAAGATGCCTCAAAACTGTGTAAACAATGCAGATAACTTCTGCTACATTTGTGACAAGGTTACATTTGCATCTTAAAAGTGCAGTATGATGGCAGTGGTAAAAAAAAGGCATATCACCTATATTTTGGATGCAAAATAGGAGATCAGGACAAGAGTTGGGGCACTCATTATTGTTGCATTACATGTGCGTCATTATATATCTGCATCGCTGGTTAAACAAGAAGTCCATTCCTTTCACAGTGCCAATGGTGTGGAGGGAAAGCACCAATCATAGTAACAACTGCTATTATTGCATGGTTCCCCCAATTGCAAAAGGGATCTCAGGAAAGAAGAAGTGGACTGTGGAATATCCAAATATTCCGTCCGCACTGTGTCCTGTACCCCATAGTGAGAACTTGCCAATTCCAGATCCACCAGAATCCTACTCTCTAAACTCAGATGATGATAAAGACAGTGAGCAGGATATAACTGATCCGGGGCTGTCAATGTCACGGGACCCAAACTTTAGCCCACGATATGCTCCTCCTGAACCACATCTAATTTCACAGAGTGAACTAAATGACCATTCTCATTGCTATATCACATTTTGCAGAAAAGTTATGGTGCATAATTGCACATCCCCCTCGTAATTTTGAATTATTCTAATGCAATTTTGACCTGAAGCTGTATCTTGGAAACTGGAGCCAATTAATACTCAGGACTTAATTTACCTTTATTAGTGACCTATTTCTTGTAAAATTTAGCTACTTTCATTTCTGAGGCTTTCTCCTTGTAGACCAACACTTTCTTCTGCCTTAGAAAATTTCAGAAATTCTGGTGAAACCCTTTCTGACTTATGAAGGTTAGAAAAAACTAACCCCAATCCCATTTCATTCTAAAGGATGAATGCCTCCTTTAATTTATATTAAATTACCCTAACTCTAATCCTAACACTTAAGTGGATAAATAATGGCTCTTTCCAATTTTCCTTGTTGCTTCCTAAATCTAGAATCCTTTCCAAATATGTTCATGTGGTACCACCTGTCTCCTTTCTAATCCATCTACAAAACCAGGTATTTTGTACTACCTTTTGTTTAAGTCCTTAATCTTACCTGCTACTGAAACGAAACCCAGGTAGGTATGACTATATCTCTTTTCCCTGTCTTTATTAGATTCTAAGTCCTTGGGGAAGGATGCTTTCTTTGGCTTCCTTTACTTTGCAAAGTATCATATACAATAAAGGCACTACATTATTAAATCAAAATTCATACTGCAAAATATGAATATTTCTGAAGATCCAAGAATGGGAACCCTCTGCAAAAAAAAGGGGGAACCAGAAGTATAGAATATAAATACTTGCATCTGAATATTTTTGACTTAATAAAGGTGGTTGGGCTTTTCTGTTTGCTTGTTTTTGTTGTGTTTTTGTTTGTTTGTTTTAATACCTTTTTATTTAAAACTTATTTTAAGTGTTAATTTATTATGGAGGATTTTTAAAAAAAATTAAGCCGAGATGCACTGGTTTTAATATTTTTAGTGTATAAATTTTTATCTGATTTTGTTTTTGTTTTTGTTGTGAGCCACCCCGAGGCTTTGTTGCTTTGTTGCGATGGGGGCGGCACAGAAACGCTTTAAATAAATAAATAAATAAATAAATAAAATGAGTTTAGAGCTATTATATGCCTGTAGATGCCTGCTAGTGTGAGTCCTGGAACGTTTCCCTTCTCCTCTTCTTCCTGCAACCATCTCTGACACCTGAGAATCTGTTCTGGAGGTTTCCCAGTCCTCTAGTGCAAATTTTGAGGGAAAATAGGGGGCTGCAAAGTGGGAAAGAAATCTTTCCTTCTTTAATTCCATGGCAGGGCTGCTGAATAACACAACTGGATACAACCTCTTGAAGTCTAACACTGAATGACACTTTAGGACAAAGCACACAACAGTGAAAAACCACCAGTTAATCTTAGACATTTGCTCAACTTATTGTATTCACTGAAATAATTGAAGCAGTGTTGAGTGTAAGTTACTTTAAAAGGAAATAACCAGATTGTGTGAAGCTATTATTTTTTTCCCATTTAAAAACACTTCAGAATGATTGAGACATTTAACTTTCATGGTTTATAACAAAAATAGCAAGGGGACTCTAAGGTAGGAACAAAGTAAAGCTTTTTGTTTCACTTTAATCTGAACATGTAGAGAAATACAAAGTTCAGCATCTGGCAGGTCATTCACTAGAAAAATAAGAAGGTTGAACAGCAAGCAGGTAGCACAGTTGTCTGCTGGGAAAAATAGATGATCAAAAAAAGGGCATTTTCTCTTCCTACATGTCTCCTTGGCAATTATTATCGTAATGCATAGTGATGGAGGAGAAAGTGGTTTGGTTTTAAGCCAAACTGGCCCAATTCATACTTCCAAATGAATATGCAGACCTTTGGTGTTTGCACTTCTCCAAATTTGTGATGTTGTTGTAGAATAAAAAATACATAAAAAGATGCAGACATGAGAGAAAACTTCTCATAAAAAGGCATATATTAAGATAAATGCATATAAATATGTATGCCTTTTAAAATGCATTTCTCACAGTGAATGCATTTTTATAGGAATCTGTTCCAATGTATGCATTTTCTCCTGCTTCATTATACTAGAACTGCTAGCTCATCCAAAGAGGACTACCAGATACTCAGAAAAGCCAAATTTCACATGATGCATAGCTAAAAATGGAGTCTTGTACCACACAATGTAGTGACGGCCAGCAATTCAGAGCAGGAAGAGGAGAGCCTACTAATGGTTCTGAAAGTGCAGTCCTGTGCAAGTTCAGAGAGCGTAAAAGGCCTCAAGTTTCCAGCATGCTGAAGGCTACAGGTCATTTTTCTCCTCTTAGTATAGGACTCCACCTTAAAGTACAATGGCTATACAATGTCTCCATCACTGCCCCTTGATGCAAGTCGCTGAAGCCTTTGAAACCTATTTGTGGCTTCTCACAAGCACCTCCAATGGGGCTGAAAGGAATTACAAGATGAATGAGTGGAGTTCACGAAGAATGTGCAGAAGCTTAGCAGCATGCAGCCATGAAGAACACTGCAATTTTTCATTACCCTTCCAACCAGCCCCAGTGAGGCTTCCTTGTAACATGGGACTTCAGCCTTGTTTCCACACCTGTACACTGATTATTGCTTCCTTCTCTGGCTTTGGGAAACTTTTCTTCGTTTTACCCAGCCAGATGTGGAAGAAGGGGAAGCAGTAGAAAGCAGCAGAGCCAGTAGGAGAGACAAGACTGAAGGTCTTTAGCTAGCATTCAATTTAAGAGTACGTCTAAACATTCAGGAAGGTGGACTTGGAATATGACTAATAAACTTGCTCTGAGTTTCCTTTGTATCAAAGTTCTTCCTCAGACAAGGTAATGCTCAGAAGGCTGCAAATAGCAGATGTCCTGTCTTGGGTTACTTGCTGAAACTTACAATGCCAGTCACATGTTAAGAGAAGTAAATTTCAGATATCGTATCTGGAGCTTTTTTCCCCACATTTAAAGTTGCTTCCAGAGCTCCATGATACTGAAAGAATTTTTTAAAAACAACTGCAGCAATCTATGTAAATCCTTAACCTCAATACCAATCTCATTCTGAATTGAGCCATTTATGAGTTTTCCCAATATAGATAACAGCTGTCCTACTTCCCCTACTGTTTTCACATATCCTTGGTCTTCTTGTTTCCTGCAGAAACCAATCTCAGTCAGAGAGGCTATTTTCTTGTTATCAGTTTTTGATCAGAGGCAGAAAGTACTTATAATCTCCCAAGGAAAATGCTCTCACTGGATTTCCAGACACATTTTGGAGACCCAAGAGATTTTGATAGTTGAGATAAAGTTTTAATAAGAATCAACATGGTTGGGTGCCTATCTGAAAAGAGCTGGACCTCAGGACCTTTTGATGCTTACCTATTTCATGTGAAGGGGAAGAAATAAAATGCTGCTATTTCCATTGCTTGTTTCTCAACAAAACCATAGAATTAATTATGATCTGTATTCTCTTCCAAATTTGCAAGCATAGTTTCTGTCAAGCTAAGGAAGCTGTGTCTTACAATTTCTAAATAAATCATCAGGCAAGCCAACCAATTTCCCCATGATCTTTTTTCTTTTTTTTCTGACTCCATTTCCTTCTATGACTAGATAACAAATTCTACCAATAGGTTATAACACACATTAGAAATAAGATTTACTGTAGGACCTACAGAAAAGATTATCTCACTGAAGATTTGAAGCTGGGTATGATCTGACCTATCATAAACTTAAACCTGTCTTGTAACCTGCCAGGAAGACTCCCAAATTTCTCAATGTCTGACACTTCAGGAAAGAGCCCTAACTGAGCAGCGTGGCATAGGCTTTCCATGAAAAAAGTCCTAGGTTCAGACTCTGGCATCTCCTACTACCCATAGCCTCTCAGTGCTTGTCACAGCTTAGAAACACTTCCTAATGGTTCACCACAACTATGAATGGGAAGCTGTAATGAGCTCCATTATTAGGATGATGATAATCAATACATAGCAACTGATACAGATAGCAATACAAACAGATTCAGCAAAGTTAGGCACAATAAGAGTGTAGAGTTTTCCTTCTTGGTAGCTGAACCAGACACAGTGCAAGACCTTCCGCTGCCTACAGTAGGGAGGGCTCACCATCGCTGGGGGAGGGAAGTATGAGCCCTGCTGCTACTGGGGACTGTGAGCCACTACTATAGATGCTGGTGGGAGAGAAACACAAGCCACAGATGGCAAGTTGCTGCCAGGGACAATGTGGCTATGCTGAGTGAGGCAAATCGTGTGGGTGGTGCCCAATGGAATTGCGACACTTGCATTCCTGCTATAGTATTTGCTACCGAAGGGTGTTGGTTGGTCGGGCTTTCTGGAATGACCTCTCTCTCAGTCTGACAGGAAAAGCACAGCAGTGGCACTGGAGGAGCAGGCATGGGTGATCAGTTGCCCTTTCTAATTGGCTACCTGGGGTGGGGGAGTCACCTTGTCTCATGGGAGAATTGGCCCTCCATGGACAGAGTTCTGTGAGTGGCACATTAGATATCAGTCATCCTCACTTCTCTCCAGGAAAAGAAATGATTCAAAGAATACCTCCCATGAACTATGAAGTGCGTTTTGCTTTGCCTTTTTTTCCCCTTGTGGGAAAAATAACACAAATGCTGCAAAAATTTTATAAAGATAGGGTTCCTTAATATTTATCCTAATTCTAGGGCTACAATCTCGGGTGTTTATGCTGATGATGCATAAATCTCATTGAAGTTAATAAGATTTACCCACACTTCTCAGTAATTGCACTTGCTCTTCTGAGCTATTTTGCAAGCCTCATCAGCTAATTTTATTCCCTAATTGGAGATGTTAAGCGTCAAGTAGTCACTGTTTCCTAAAGCTTAACAAAATGTCCCATATACTTTATAGTTTATAATAAATGTAGAAGGCCTTCTCCATTAGGTGGAAAGAAGGTAACTAGAAGATACGATCTGGAGGAAATAGAAAAGAGATCAAATTGTTATTCATAGTGAATATACAAGAAAAACTTCAAGGCTGTCTCTGATTATCTTATAAATTAAAAGTGCATTCAGTAACCATTCTTGAGCTTCACCAAGACATGTTCAAAGTTAAAAGAAGTGTATGTTCCATCTTTATAGAACAATTTTATAAATGCACTACGTCCTTGTAACCAATGGACTATTTCATGGTGGCTGTGAGCAGGTGTGATGGTGGGGAAGGGCCCAGTCTTAGACCCTCCCTTCCAAGACCACAGCAGTGCACATAGGCTTGGAGGGGAGATCCACTACATCTTATAGGACTTTGGACACCCCACTCCAGGTACCACAAGATTGCTTTCCCTGACTATGCATTTGCAAATTGAAATGAAGAGAGCTTGCTCCTTGACCTACTTCATGAATTACTGCTTTGTCCTCCATCCATGAGGAATGTTGGTATTTATGACAGCTTGTAGAACATACAGGGGGAAAGATGACTTCATTTTAAATGGAACATGCACTTGGTACAATTCTCAAAGCATCATCTTCCTGGATTGCCTTTCTACCCAGTGTTGACTGTGTACATACCAGACTGAATTCAAGCAATATTTAAATTTAGTCATTTTTCATTTATGGAGAATAGCAGCTCTGTAAATTTAAATAGGGTCATTTCCCCCTGTAATATACCATGCTCATAATATTGCATTTTCCATAGCAGTCTTGATTGTTCTGCTGATAAAACCTTCAGTGCATTTTAACTCAAGATGTGACATGTAAACACAAAGGCAAAAACTAATAATGAATATGCCTGTGATGTTATGCAAAATGGCAACATGCAATTACAGTTTCAAAATGTACATAATTAATACATTGGTGGTTTTCAGCAGCTTTCTAGTTGTATGTTCCTTCCTTTATTCTTTCTTGCCCTTACTACACCCTATCACATTTTCCCCTTTTCTACAAGATCAAATATAACAAGGGCTTTATGTTCATATCTGAGCCACAATTCCCCCCTCCACTCAGAGCTTCTCTTTCCTGTTTTGCATTTGTGCAAAATACTGCTGGTAATTTTGTATATTTCCTCATGTATTCCATCCACGAACAAGCCATCAAAGAGACAGAGGTGAATGTTCTGCCATATCTGAAGAGCTATAAACATGTGTATGAATTCAGAATTTAAAGATCCTGTTGAGGACTTTATACCCTTGGGAAAGACACCATATCCAATTCATTATCTTTCCTCTGACAATAGCATTATTAGGAGCCTAGTAATACCAGTTTGCCATATTGCTCATGTCTACTATTAAGTAAATGTTAAAGTCCATCCTTATTAAGGAAATTGTTCTGTTTAAAAACAGTCTTCTGAAAATGAATCTGCCTTCATCCACCATGACAAAATCCAGATAACAATGAAAAATGCTATTAAAAATGATGACTGTATTTAAAATGACATTAGATTGCAAACCCTTATGGTTTCCTACTTACAGAGCAAAACCCAGAATATGGCTTAGTTGCGGTCTAATGAAATGCCCATTATTGCTTTTGGTTGCTAAGTAGCCCATCTCTTTAACTAGTGGGTATTTGTTTGTCATTTTCTGTCATGCTGGAGAAAACTAGATGGTATGACAAATTCCCTGCTTCCCCATTCACAATGTATATTAAACCCATGTACAGACTGAACCAGGTTGCATTTCCACTCTGCATGGCAGTGGGGAAGGAGAAATGTCTATTCTCATGGGTATGTTTTATTAGACATCACCCAGAAGAGGTGAAGCCCAGACATGAAGATGTGGTTCCAGGTGGTTGCCAGGCACATCTTTAGGGTAATGTAGTTCTGACCCTAATGTAATAGAGTCAGAGTGGCTTTCTTATCGGATCAGCTTCCGTTTCACTCCTGTAAATTCTCACATTTGTTAAGTTGCTCAGCATACACTTACTCAGAGGTGGGAATGGGGCATCTGCAGAATGGCCTTCTTCCTCATAATAGAACTCTTGATTCTCCTGGAATGTCTCTGGAATGTCAGGGAACAAGCATTGCTATAATGATGTGCCATGTTTTAGAGAACTACTGCTGACATCGCAGGGCTTCCTTCCCGTTTCTTTTGTGGTGCCCACTCACCAACCACTTTTACATGGTTACAGGCACATGGCTTGGCTAAAATTGCAGAATTAAGGAAATGACAGCTTTTCGAAGGATCACATTATCTTTTACCCCACTGCACACACCACAGAGAATGCTATACATGGAATGGCAACCATGTAGTTTCTTTCTCCACGTAGCAAACAGGTGTATGTTGACTCTTCTAGTAATATAGTAAGTCTTGTATTGTCCATAAGGCAATAAGAACTGTAAAAATGTGGACTATGGCTTGGCAGAATCTATCCCTCTAGTGTTCATGGACTTGCCCTCACTTGCAGCTCAGTCTTAGAAAGACAGCCAAGCCTAGAGGAATTCTGCAAACACTCACAGAATACAAGTTGCACATCCAGCAGCCTTCTTCCGTGTCAAGCACAGCTGCTGCTGCACATGGCACAGAAGATGGATGATGTTTGCACAGCATGTGGGCCTCAATTCCTGGCAAGTGCCATGTGAGAATCATGCAAATACTGAGTGCAAATGCAGGAACTCAAACTCACAGCTGCATCAACGTCAATCAGATAGATTTCCACCCCTAAAACAGATCCCTTGTATTTCCCTAATGTGGGGTATTTTTGCTGGTCCTGGGCACTTCATTCTTCTCATTTGGATTTGAATTTTAAAAGCCCATGGGAAATGCATGGAAGGTGCGTTGCAAGCAAGCACAATTTGTGACATTCACAACAGAGTTACTTTCACAGGGCATTTCTGCTTCCCAGTTTTGTGGATCTTGAACTACCACAAATAGCCTTAATCTTGAATAGCCTTAATTGGCAGGTTTTTTGAGTATTGAATGTATATGCTGCGTTCTAGAGAAGCCTTACTGTGTGAATGAATCAAGGGCCCTACTTGGCAGAATCTGGAACCTGTGCATGTGGAACCCAGTGGCTGGGGAACTTGGGCAGGTACACATCCTGCTTGAGCAATTCTGTGGGCAGCTGATTTGCCACCATATGTACCAAGTGCTGGACTAGATGGACCTTCGGTCTGAACTTGCATGGCTTCTCTCATGTTCTTATGTGCATGAGTATGTGCACTATGCAATGCACAGCAGTATTCACGTAGCCTTGTGTTACCCCCCCCCCCCCCCCAGTTTGCAGGGTAGATGTAATCCTAAGCACTTATTTCCTAGTCTGGCAAACAATGTCTGAATGGTGGTTTCTCTTTACTGAAGTGTCCAAGCACTGTGCCTCTGATATATACTAAAGAAAAGAGATAAGACTGTATTAAATATAACTGTAATATACAAGACAGAAAATGACATAAGTGAAAACTGCACGTATGGTGGGAATGACAAGACTGTAACAAGCACCCGATGAACATTCTGCCTTTGTTGGCACGCTAGATAGTAAACTTGTGAAAGCAGAAGCTGGGCCCTAAAAGCTGAAAAGTATCTTTACAGTAACTTGTATCATTCGTAAAGTGTCTGAAATAAAACGATTCATTTTTAGAACAGACTCTTACCCCAGAGCTAGTGCAGCTCTATTTCATGCCAAATAAAAGTTAGATGAATCTCATAATAAAATGTTATGGCTGCTGGCACAATTAATTAGGGCTTGAGGAGAGGAGAGTGGAACTTTCACCTTATTGAGAATGAAGTGCCATGTATAGAAGGTGAAACACGCTGTGAGAGAAAATAAATCCGTGCAGGAAAAAAACTGAATCCATATGAGGAGTAAGAGACTGAGAAAGCATCAATAGGGTAAAAGTATGCATCTGGGCATTTATTAAAATAAATGTCAGACAAAATGTTATCCAGCGACAAAATAAATGCATGGATACAAATGCATGTACCATACCACTGTGCTGTAATGCAGTTACAGAAAGAAAACAAAACTAAAGTTTGAATAGTTAAGTAGTATTGCTAGCTCCCAGTGTGCACACAAGACCACAGAATCCATTAGGAAAATGCATACATGCTTCACAATTAGCAGTACGCGGTTGCATTTATAGTCATTTCTCAGTACTGGGAAGCTTGTACTAAGAAACATTTCCTTATCTAGGATTGCAGGAAGGCAATGTGAAGTATAGCTCAGGATCACTGACTCTCTACCACTTTCCTACCCTGAAAGTGCTACCCTGTGGATCCTCTAGGGTAACCCAACATCATGCAGGTTCATGCAGGGGTAGGCGACTTTTGACCCACCGAATGTGCTGGCCTATAACTGCCATCAGGCCTAGCTGCCATAGCCAACGATTAGGGACCATGGAGGCTGTAGGTTAAACATCTGCAGGGGCACAGGTTGCCCAACCCTGGAAGACATCTGATTGACTAGAATATCCGGACCTTGCACTCAAACATAAATTGTGATTTTTCTGTGTTTTAACCCACTGGAAGCAAATTCACCCCATTCACATCACCCACGTGACTACTGATTGAGGGAAGGATGATATCAAGGTATCTCCTTCTCATTCCCTTTCAGGGGTTATCCTTATTTTTCACAGCAACCATACTCTGTGTACTAGAGTGGAATTATCATATCAACTGATATCTCAGTATTAATGTTTTCCTGAAGAACAAACTTGTATGGAACATGCGGCTTCATGGAAACTAACTGGAGAAGTTTCCTAAGTTTTTAGAATGAGAGAAAGCAGATCACACAATTGATCAATCAGCTAGAGCAGACTACAGTATAAAACTGCATATAGTTTCCAGTTGAAATATGTGGAAATTTTTGATAGGAATGCCCCTTGATATTCATATAAAGAGGATTCATACCATCCGCAGATACACATCCAAACCATGGGAAGGGTTGTGGGCCAAGGACTGCCACAGATATATCCAGAAGACTTGTCCCTGCCACTCCCAGAGCCAGCAGCCATGTCTCCACTCTCCACATACATATATTGCCACAAAATGACTGTTCACACAGACTGGTATGTACATGGTGAGTTCCTTCATGAAAAAGGGAGAACTGACTTCGCCAGAGTCTCTTCTTTTGTGGAGTTTGGCATATGTACATTGGTCCACCTGTTGAGCACTTCCTGATTCGTTTATAACAGTGACGGCGAACTTTTTAGAGACCGAGGACCCTAATAACTCACAGCCAGTCCAAGCAAGATATATTTATCCTTGGCAGCGCACTGACCAGCCATGCAAAAGTTTGAATGAGTTGCAGCTAATGAGTCGTGGCTTGTGACGTCATCGCCTGGCGCCGCTACTCCTTTCCAAGCATGCGCATGGCCCCTATGTGCACAGTTATCCGATGCTTGGCTGCTGGGGCGATGCTGGGGTAACTTGGCTTGCATGCCGACAGAGAGGGCTCTGGTTCGCCACCACTGGTTTATAAGCATGGGCACAGGAGACAGTGAATGAAGAAACAGTGCTAGCCTACACAAAGCTCTCCTTGGACATTTCTAATATATCATGTGATATATTTAATATACATTTAATGTACCACGTGAACTTCCTGATATTATTTTGTTCTTACCATGTAGTTTTGCATTGAGCTAATGGGAGTAGGAAATCTTGTGCAAGCAATTTAGTTACTGCCAGACCTCAGAAACAAAAATAAATATATCATGTAAATGTTAACGCACACATGATTTGCATACTGGTTGATTTTCATTAAACTGACCCTGAACTCAGGAAGCAGGGCTGGAAACATCTCCTTCCTGATGACCACTGCCAGACACCACCAATCTGACTCAGCATTAGGTAGTTTCATCTGTCCTAAAGCAGACCAGGTTTTGAACCAATCCTTACAAAATATCTGGCTATTCAATAAGAGTAGTTGCCACCCCTTCCAACAAGAATGTTCCATAAACTATTTTGCTGTGAGAACACTGCAGCACCAGGGCAATTCTGCAAAGCAAATTGCAAGGAGATAAGGGGAGGTTGGTCCTTCCCATTCCATGTTTTGATAATATGGTTTGTTAGTCAGGGGTTCTGCTTGACTGGTTCAATTGCAATGCAATATGGATGAAAATGCAGTCACACTCTGCAGTCTCCTTTCAGCTTGATTAACAGTGATGAGTGACATGGAGCTCTGTGACTGAGAGATGACAGATAACTGTTTTATACCATGGCATCTACTTATAAAAGCTATTTTAATGTTAATTTAAAAAAAAACTTTAATCATTCCATCCTCTGTATAAGAAAATAACAATTCCCTTAAGGATTCATATTTCTCTGTTTATGAACAGATGTAGGAAGGAAATGCAGTTTATGGCACAGTGGTTCTAAATTAACTCATTTATGAATCTCATTAAGATGCAAGCTAAATTTGATCTCCCCAGACAATTCCAATGGATTTCACCAGGTCAAGCATTTTATTTCATTAAAAGAAGGCAAGTTCTTTTAAACCCACCACATTTTCAGATGGCTTATGATTTATTTATTTATTTTGTCCTTCATTAAGGTTGCTGCAAAAAAGAGGATGGAAATGATCTGTACTTCTCTCTTTCATTGTTACCCTGGACAGTCGGTATTTCACAGCTTCACCAACCTTTTCAGAGGAAAGTTAGGTAACCTCAATTTTCTGAATATCAATATCTGTCCCAAAATGTAGGACAAACAGAATAAATAATTTCAGATGCACCATTATTTGCTTCATTTTGTGAAACTACTCCTACACATTTGCATTCCTAACAATGAGTAAAGTCAGTCTTTGGCAGAAGGCGGGGTGAACTGGTCATGGAAAGCCAGAGCATGGAGAAGGAAGCCTCACAACAAAATAGGAAAATGAGTCAAACAGAGAGAATCAGAAGAAAATATGGAAGGAAGGAAGGAAGGAAGGAAGGAAGGAAGGAAGGAAGGAAGGAAGGAAGTTTCCAAAGGATGGAACCACATGAGAGTATGAAACAAGGAATGGAGTCATCAATAGGGCAGTGCAGATAATGGCCCTGCTGATACAGATTTCTATAATTCCTATAATGTTGCCTTTTGGATTAGTCCACACTGACATTTTGCATGTTGGAGCCCAGCATTTTCTGATGTGAAAAATGGTAGGTAGCCACTTAGATTGGGATTCAAAAAGCTGTGTAGCACAAAGCTCTGTATAAATTGAAAGTTGGCCTCTGAGTCATCCATTGCCAAAAGCTGGTCTGCAGTGCCACAGCTGGACAAGGTGACCCTGAAATGTGGGAAAACCTACATTTTTCCTACAGTAGCTTTTAACAAGCTGTAAATGTGATTAAGACAATGAGTAAGACATGCTAAAGTACTTGTGAAAGCATTTGCACATGCCTAAAGGGTACTTTTCATGCTGGGCATAGCAAATATTCTACCCTGTGAACACCATTTGGATGCTGCTGGAAATGGCCTTAGCATGATGAATTACCACAGACATGTTCATAATATGCTCTCTGTCAAATCATTGTAGCACCTAGTGTGAAAAGTTCTCACTTGGCATCCTTTCCACCTGAGATGACAGGTGCTACACATTAATGATACATGAAAGACAAGACATAAAGACTGTTTCTTGTAGTCATTGAGTGCTATTAATAATGGTTTAAGTCCAATGTCACAATGGACTTTTGGTCATGCTCTGGAAGTGTCCTGCAGCCCCCTTCACATTATTATATCTTCTCTAGAGGACCCCAAATCCTTGCAGAGCAGATCTAAGCGTGTGCAGGGGACTGCAGAGCAAAGAGCAGAAATTGCTTCTACCACTGGTTTCCATTCTACTCTGTTGGCAGACATTCATCATGGGATCCAACCCAAAGCACACTTGCTGGAAACAACTTTTGTGAATAATCTGAAGAGCTGAACACGAGTTCACTAAGTCAAAAATGTCTTCACTCAAATAAAATAATCATTATTTTCTGCAGAGAACTTTTAATCTTCTATTAAGTGGCATTTAGATTCTTCAGAGATACTGTCATCAAATTAAATATATTAATAGACCGATAAACAGTGCAGTAATCAGCTGAAATTACATTTTAATCAAAGGGCAAAGTAGGAAAAGGAATAGACAAAAATCATATTAGGTGTTTCTAATAGCATTATAATATTTCATTGTAATGCTACTACTATGGTAACTCTAAATTGAAAACTATTAAAACCCTATTTTCTGAAGTAACCTAACCCTTATATAATTCACAGAAATGACAGCATGCTCTGCGTAGAGGAAAGGAATGTTAAATGCTTCATTTACAAGTACTTGCCTCCAAACTAATTATAATTTCTAAAATATTGGCTCTGTACTTCCACTTCAAATCCAGGCAGTTACACACACACACACACACACACACAAATGTTTTGTTTATGTGGTTTATCACATACAAACAACCCACCAGGAGTGTTGGTAGTACTTTAACTGGTAAATCATACTAGCTTGTCATTTGTTTTATATAACCTACATTAAATCTCTAATACTGTTGTCTGAGAGCCAATGTTATGATATCATCAGCGAAACATTCTGAATTACTGGCATAGTCTGGAAAATGAATGGCTTAGGACTCCTAATAATACAATGTAGGTAAAGCTATGCAATAGTATAATGCCTCTAGCACAGTGCAGATACCACTATAAGCTATATTTCAGCAGTTTGATTCAATAACATTGAATGGTGCATGTGTGCATGGTATAATCAAGTTCAGGTGCCATTTTTTCAGAATTTGTCACTACAGATGATGCAGGTGAAATTTTGTTATGGTGTTCTGTTCATTTGGGAAGCTAAATCCAGCCTCTGTACCTTCTGCTATAGATATTCACAGTAGACCTAGGTTACGTGAAGATGAGGAACCTTCAGTGTATGAGGAACCTTCAATGCTACTTCACCCTGCCAAGCTCTCCTATCTAGCTGTGAAGCTGCCGCTCTCAGCATGCCCTCTTTCTGCTTCCATGTCTGCTTGCCTATTACACTTTTGCTCTTTTTTAAAACTTCCATTCTTTCCTTCTCCTTACCTTTGTTTCTTGCTTGCTTGAATGCTATCTCTTGTTCTCCTCTGCATTTTGACCTGTCTTAGTGACTCAGTGTGACCTTCCAAGAAGCACTGGCATCTTTCCAAAGTACTGTCATATTTTTGTGGCCTTTGGTACTTTCTGGAGCTGTTGGGGGACTCTTTATTAATCTTCAGAGTAGCAATGCAGTTCGAAGTATCTTACCCAGTAGTAGGTGAATTATGTTATTTCAACTTGGGCCTGACTAAAACTCAGTAAATGTTGAAACATCAATGAAACATTGAACAAATAATTGCATGAGGTGATGGTATGGAAAGTTAGAAGCTATACCTCACATCTGAGCAGAATGACATTTTATAGTTTATTTTGTTTGGCTTTCTTGGGTGCTATCTGATGGGTAAGAAACAGATTTAGGTCCCAACCTTTTGGACTTCAAACCAACCCCATGACAGCCACATATATTGCAAGAGTGCTGCACTACAGAAGTAACAGCAAAAAGGAGGTGTGTGCTGGTGGGAAGGGTGTTGTCAGCAGGGATGGGGTGAGCTGCTAGGGCATAAGTTCTATTCCAGAGAGCAAAAGGGCTTGTGCCTATTCCTGGGTTGATGAAACTCTCAACTGTTAACTTTCTCCCACATTCAGGGGGTGGGGGACTCAAATTCTTATGTTGCAAGTATGGAGAAATTGGTTGCAAATGTTGGTAAATCCTTGTCAAAACTCTAATCTGGTGAAAAGCTTGCCCATCCCATTCTGGCTGGTCAGGAGCACAGAGGAGAGAAAATATCATGTAAGCCTGAACAGGTGTTCCAGCATTTATATGGAACATGATGTGCAAAGTGGGCCTGTGAGTCCTGAGTACATGATCACCATTTCTCAAAGTCCCTGTTTAGCTTCCTAGTTCCATAACTCTCTAGCAACCCTTCACCTTATCTTCTTTCCACCCAGTAGGTTTGATGCTGTGCCAGGTATGTTTAATAAAAATTCATGATAACTACTTTAGAGCACTTATTGCAATATTACCCTCATATAGATGGTTCAGTAGGAAAGGTTTAAAATATTCAATTTAGCATTGAATGATTGAGGTTACAAGAGGATGTTTGGGTGAATAATCATATTATTTTAATAAGCAGTTCAATTTTAGTTGAAATGTTTCAGGTTCACAAAATGCGTAGACAAGAATGCCATAGAATATTTTACTGGGGAGGGAGTTGCTGCAAATTTTACCAAAAGGTCACAATTATTGGCTTATAAAAGTGAGTAAAACTGTAGAATCAAAGCCGCTAAGGATGTTTTTTGATCCTTTCAAGGAAGCTTGTGCAGCTGTTAGATGGCATATTTGGCCTTCACTTTTTAAAAGCAATTGAAAAATAAAAAGAGACATCTTATTACCCTTCTACAGGTCACTAGCATTTGAATGACACCATCTACATCACAATAGATGAGAGAAATGGCAGAGGCCCTTCACCAAACACATTTGAAAAATTATAATCTAAATGGCAGTACATTTTTCTTAATGCCTTTTATAAGTGACTTTTGAGAAGGAGAAAGTTACATCTTCATGGATGGTTCACTACAGAGGGTTTTTTTTTAAATAAACTAGTTGTTTGATTTGACAATTTGACTTACAGTGAGGCAGATAGTCAGAAGGGAAGAGGAGAGAAAAAACTGAAGGAAAAGCAAGAAAAAGAATTTGCAGCAAAGATAGTTTGTCTTCACTTACATAAGAATTTGACCATCAGAAATCCTGAACTATCCACTCCCACCCCACATGTAAGAAACGGAGAAAGCTAGACAAAAACTCATTTAAAGAGCCCTGCCAGACTATTGATTAGTGAAATATAAATTTAATAATAAATAATAAAAATAATAATAGGCATGCACTGAAGCATGTGACTTGATTGCCTATGATTAATTGCATTATGGGGACAACCATTTTTACTGTATAAAGTGATGTGTACTGAAGGGGGAATAAATCAGATATTCCTAAAGGCACAAACTGGTTAGTTTGTACTTAATAACAACCCACGGGTTGCTTAATCCATTGGTTGTTGGGGCTAAGCGTGCTGCTATGCAGCTGCTAGCTGCTTTCAATTTACAAACCAATCCATTGGTTTGTCCCATTGCTGCATTAAATCATGATGTCCAAACCCAGAATTCTGGATTATTGAGGATTAAACAACACAGAGATTGAATCCATGGTTTGTTTTGGGGTGTTCCTAAATTGTTTTGGAAGGTAGATGGAAAGTAGAAGCGGAGAGCAGTGGACTAGCTAGTTCCCACAGAGTCCTAGTGCTTTATGAGTTGTGGAACTCAGGAATTGGCATTGACCTGGTCTATGACGGACTGATAGAATATAGAGGATAACTTTAATACCAACTTTCATACAGTCACAGGACTGGAAGGGTGATGATGTTCATTTAAGGACAGTTTATGCAAACATGGACATAATGTGACTCTTCACACTTTCTCTCTGTAACCTTGATGACTGGCAGGTGAATACATGAGCTTACTCTCTTGAAAAGTTTTCCACAATTAATCATTCTGTACTGATTAAATATAATACAGTCCCTGACTCACTTGTTCCCTAAGGAACACATTTAATACACAAATCTAGATTTGTCTAGTTATCCGTGACTTATTGCCAGGGTGGATTAGTGTGTTATGTGAACAAGTTTATTGCGTAGCAACACTGGGTTTACTCCAACTTCCCTGTTATCACTTCAGGTATAAGTAAATTTGGTTGTCAAATGGCATGTCTGAGAATGAATTACAGTTAAGCAATAGATTGACTGGTTATTAAGATTCTCCATAACATTCAACATAGCATTATTCTAGGAACAAAATTAAGATGGGCCATACTGTGGATATTACTTAATGGGACAGTGCATTTGCTAGCTAAACACATTTTGAAAGTGTAATTCACAAGTCATCTCTGATATTCAGAAAAATCTCTTCCATTTGTCAGTGAAAGTACTTAGTAAATTATCAATTCGCACGGTCACTAGCAGTTTCTTCTCACTGCCATTTTAGAGGCAAGACAAATGATCACTTTTTATTGTTTCAAACATGGTGGCAAAGGAATAAAATGAAAATAAACTTGATCATCAGCTTATTTGAGTCTGTACAACTCATATCTAAGAAACTAGCCAGTGATCAAACAGGTCATATCACATTCAAAAAATAAAATGATATTCTGAGATGAATTTGTTAACCCCAGATTAAATAGAGATACAAGTTCATACTGTAGAAGTACCCTCCTTAGTAATATAGGCATAAAACTCAAAATGGAAAATGAAAGCAAATGCCACAGGAAATAATACATGCTATAGCTGCTATAGTTTAGAAGAGACTAACTTTATAAAAAATGTATTTAAAAAAAGGTTCGAAAGCCTGAGCAGCATGAACACAATCCTACAACTTAATATTTGATTTTCTGTTTCCCTGTCAGTATTGTGCATCTTTCATTTATATTTTCCTAGTATTGTTTTCCTCAGAAAAACCCTCAGAATATTGCCTTAAAGGCTAAACGTCTGAGACCCAGCTGCTTCTACAATCATCTTCATCTTTCAAACACATAGAACATAAATTAGGTTAAAATGATTATCGTGGATTTTACCAGGCTTGTAGAAACACGCTGTTTCCTAGTATTCCAATTAATTACGTCCCTTTGAATTTTTATAGAGCATGCTGTGGTACAAGTACCCCATATGTTCTAATTAATTGTATTTTAAAAGGGAGAATGTGCTAACTCAAGAAAATAAGTTACATCTGGAAAAATAAGAAACAGAAGGACCACAATAACCTGAAGAGAAATTTCCTGCTTAAACTTTTATCAGAGCAAAAAACAAATTCCTATAATTAACTTTACAGGAACAACTTTATTTTTTAGTAAATAGCAAATTACATCCCCAAGGATTCAGTCACACTCTATAGACCAGTCCTTACAGCACATTTGAACATGAATTGTTTACCGTAAAGTGACCTAACCTCTTCTTTTAAAGCAAATAAATAGGTTGAACCTAGTTTTTTGTGATGGCAGTAGGCAGTGTACATAATACGACAAAGTAAACAGCAGTTGCCATGCGGGAATACGTTCACAATACTTATGCTAGGAATACAGCTTCGTAGCTGAGCACAGATTTGGCCCCAGGCATTCCTGCTGCTAGTCTGGTGCTCAGTCCACTACCATACCGGCTGCTGCAGTAGCAGCAGCTAGGGAGAGTTCTTCTATCCATCTTGATTATGTATCTTTTGTCTGTATATTTTGCCACTGCAAAGGCTTTTGTACCTCTAATCTCAAAGGGCTGTCAGAACAAGTAAACCACCAGACAACAGGGCCAGCACTATACTCTGCAGTAAGCCTGCCTCAGAGCACAAGATTTCTAGAGGAAAATGTGATAGGTCAGTGGGATAGGCCTCTTAATTTAGACAATAACCTTTATTGACTTATAATGGAGTTTTCTAGTGGCACCATTAATTAAAATGGAATGGTGCATAGGGAACAACAAAAATTACGTAAATGGAAACCTGCATTTTTATTCCACACACAGATAAACAATCGAGGTAGGAATTCCGCTGACACATTTTTCTACTCACCTACATTTTCAGCTCACGGTAATAGCTACAAGGATGGATTTTCAGAAGCACTGAGCTTTAGCCTCACACAGTTCCCTTTGAGATTAATGGGAATCTTCTCAATAAGTCTGTTTTGAACAGAGATAGGCCAAAGCAGAAAAGCTCAACCACATAATATCAATACCAATTAAGGGCTTTCAAAACTTTTCCTTGACTAGTGCTGTTGGTTCACAGGGATTTTAACGCGAGCAAATCAATTAAAAATCCAAGCCAACTGTTTTTCCAAAGTCATTAGAGTTTAGTTTCATGCTATGTGTGGTCAGAATACATGCTATATTAGTGTATGTGAGAAAATCCACTTGGGCAATGCACTTGTGCATTATGAGATTAAAAACAATATGCTTCAGCTTCTTTGTATGTGTGTGTGCATGTTTTTGTTTGTTTCTGAAATAACATAAACAGTACTGCCAAGGTACTGAAAGTGCAACAAAGGTTAATAACTGAAGTGCATTTGCTACAACAATTTAACAAATTTGCCTTGAAAAATGAAGTCAGGTTGGCTTGAGAAGACTGGCCAAAATACCCCATATACACTCCTATTATACCTCAATGCCAAAAAGTCCTCTTGCGGAGGGGGCAAGGAGAGATAACAAGAAGAAGGAAAAGGAAAAGGAAAAGATGCTGCTGCACTGAATTAAGCTAAGGGGAGATTCCAGAAATTGCTACAATTGGTACATGCAATATGAGTCTCATTTAAGCAGTTCATTAACAATCTAGATAAAGGTCATGCTGTTATTAAAGTATATGCATATTCGTAAGTGTAAATGCTGCATGCAAGTCTCAATAAGCATATTTTTCTTGATTCTGATAACACTTAAGCCAATGGGAAAGCCACAGAATAGCTGGGTCAGAAGGGGACAAGAAAGCCATTGAGTCCAACTCACAGCTAGTACAGGACACCAGTTAACACCATCTCAATCAGATAACTGTCCAACTGCTTCTTGAAGGACTCTAGTGTGGAAGACCATGCAACATCTTGGGCAGCTTGCTCTCACAAGTCAGAAAATCCTTCATTGGGTCTAGCCTCCCCTGGTGTACTGCAGTTTATGTTCATTGTTCCATGTCCTACAATCTGGGATGAATGAGTCTCACTGGAGAATGTATGTTTTAAAAAGAAATTTGACTCCAATCCTGGAACAATTATCACCTCTACTTTTTGAAGAAGGTATCAGTCTACAAAGATTCAGGACACAAAGATAAAGGAGATGTTTTCCTCCATGCCAACTCTAATTTTTCGAATTTCATGGACTAACTTTCCCAAAGAAAAGGGATATTTGATCTTTACCATCACACATTGTCTTATTTTTGCCACATCAGGAGAATTAGAAGTGTGTATGTGTGCCATTTACACAGGTTTGCTCATTAGAACAAAGTCACCTTTTCCTGGCTGAACTTCACCTTACTGTGCAATGAGTACCACCTAAAATAAAGGTTATCCTGATTACACAGAATAAAATAAACACAGCATTTTCAGCATCTGTGTTGATTAATCCTCAACAGACATTTCAGATGTCACCTAGGACAACCAACTTCCATAGAAAGACAATTAAAATTGTTTGAGAACTGCAGCATAAATGGCGTTTTTGCCTTCCAGAGTTTTCAAGGAAAGACAAAAATGACAAGTCACAGCAGCTCAGAAGCTAATTGAAACTGGTTTATGCTAGTGCAACAATTAGCACCAGCGCAGGGGCATGGCTAGATACTACCACAGCTGTTTTGAATGTTGCATAGGGTGGGATGGGTTATAGATTCAAGTAACACTAACCTCAGAACAAACAAAGTAATTAAGCAACTAATCTGTATGCGTTACAGTAACTTCAGACACATAGTAAGGTATGCTATTTATTATGCCGCTTATTATCTGGGCCTCTTTGACCTGGCCCAGGTAAGCAACATGTGAATGAAATTCCATTTGTTTAACAGAAGAAGTTGTATTGAATATTAAATGCACATCTTTGAAAAGCCAGCTTTCATACACCCGCAACACAATACTGACAGATAATTCATTTGAGAAAAATTAAAAGCTTTTGCTTGTAGAATTTTAAGCCAAAGATGATTTGCATTTCTTCCAAAATGACAGCTAAATCATGAAAAGCTGCCAGCAGTATTTTATTGCCAGCATATTTCAGGACTTTTATGGGGGATTTTGAGGGGGAGGGGTCATTTTAATTTTGAAGTCCTTTTATTCTGCTCCCACAATGTCTTGAGCCTTTGAAATGAAGCCCAACATCATCAAAATCCATTCAAGTATTTTCCCCTCTAATCATTCAGACTATGCTTGGCATTCAAGAAATATGCCTGATAGACCCTGAAGGAGGTGGGAGGGTCTTAAAAGTTGTCCTAACTTGTCATGCTGATTTGCAAAATGAGCTAGCTGTGCCTATGAAATAACTGATTGCTCCAGCATAGACTGTCTTTGCCTTCTTTCAATAAGGTTTTTTCATAATAAGATGTACGCCTGCATAAAGCAAACTCTTCTTTTACTGTTTCATCACACACGCAGCTCAATAAGAACCTGTAGCTTTCCTATCAATTTTGACACAGCACTTCTCAACAGCACCCTATGAGCAAATTGAGCAGAATGTCAATAGGAAATCAAGAGATGGGTGCAGAGATGGCAAACGTGGTGTTGCGGGGGTGGGGGGGGAGATAAATCCCCTTCTTCTTCCTCTTTTCCAGCTGATACATTTTTGTTATTTTTATACTCCTGCTATTTTCAAGAAGGACAGTACAGTATTTGTCAATCAGAACACTTCACTCCAAATGCCTCTGAAACTGCCGGTTAAACTGCCCTCCGTCCTGACAGTGCAGCAAAGCTGCTCATCCTCTCAGTCATGGTTCCAGGTATCTGACTGCTCCTTGACAAGCATCCGTTCCCCCAGAATCTGACAGTGATGGTTACCAGCTGCTTTTGCACCCAGTCCCCTCTCTTATCAGGGTTACCAGTTACTTCCTCGACAGACAACTCCATGGGCAACCACTGCCCATTGTTCCCACCATGACCATTGCCTGGGCCAGAGTGAAGCAGCAAGCAGCAGGCTGCAGTAGTGAAGGGAGAAATACACCTAGGCAGGCCCTTGACGGTGGGCTCTTATGGGGGTGTGGGCATTTGCCAGGCACCCATTCAGGCCTGCTCTTGATGCCTGCACTGGATCCTTTCTTCTTCCTCAGGTTACCACTGCTTAAAAGCAGCTTTGTCCTTCTTACTTTGAGCAGCTCAGCCCACTTAATTGCATTGATTGCTATGGATTGGTCACAAGAATATAAGGTAGCAAAGTCATGGTTTTAAAACATTAACGACATAGTTAAACACACTTCATTGGTACTTGACTGGGGGGGGGGGGGGGCAGGCACCTCTTCTAGCCCAGAGGTCAAACTTCACAGTGGGAAAGGTCTTGGGGCCATATTCCATACTGGGTGGGGCCAAATGTGATTGTTGCCATTTAAAGCTTATTCAGAAGGAGGCAGGACAAGCCTTCTGTACACTGAGCAGACTAAGCAACAGAGCACAAATCCTTCTGACTTCCAAGAAGCAACTCAAATACCATACCTCTTCCTTTGTACTGAGAAGCAGTTTGCAGAATGCATGCCTCAGTTCTGTGAAACAGTAGCTCCCTTGCCTGTGAAACGGACACCTCAAACTTTTTGCAACACCTCAATTCCTGCAGCGTATACGTGGGGCTCCCCTTGAAGACAGTCCGGATACTTCAATTGGTTCAAAATAGAGCTGCCAGGTTGCTGACAGGGACGGGGCGTTATGTTCACATGACTCCAGTCCTCCGTCAGCTTCACTGGCTTCCCATTGAAGTCCGGGCCCGATTCAAGGTGTTGGTGATGACCTATAAAGCCCTAAACAGCTTGGGACCTGGTTACCTGAAGGAGTGCTTACATCCATATATGCCCAGCCCCCCCCTTGAGATCGGTGGGGGAGGCCCTTCTCCGGGAACCCTCCGTGAAAGAAATTAGGAGGGTGGGTACTCGGAGGAGGGCTTTCTCTGCGGTGGCACCCAATCTATGGAATGCGCTCCCCAGAGAGGTCCGCCTGGCACCGTCGTTATTTGTTTTTCGGCGCCAGGTGAAGACCTTTTTATTTAAACGTCATTTTAATTGTTAACAATATTTACTTATTTATCTGGCCAGGGCGACTTCTTTTCTTTTACAACTTTTCCTTTATAACTTCTTTATATCGTTTATATTTTTATTTATTTTATATTATTAATCTTAATTTTATATTGTTATTTTTGTATTGTATTGTATTTTATTGTGTTGTAAGCTGCCCGAGGCTTCGGCAAGGGGCGGCATAGAAATGTTCTAATAATAATAATAATAATAATAATAATAATAATAATAATAATAATAATTTAAAATTACCTTTAAATGTCTTATCTCTGATTGGCAAAAGCCTGCTGGATGAGCAGACTTGAACTGTACTGCTTGTTCATATTTGGTGACTAGAACAAGGCTAAGATAAAGTGTCAGCAGCATATAAAGGTCCACCTAAAATCTTCTGTGATGGTTAGCCATTCAAATTAACTCTTTTTATTAATGCATTAAATGGAGAAATTGCTAGCATAAGATATTCCACATGCAATTAGATTTAATTAGCAGCATCAAAAAATGTAGTTGGAAGATACCCATTTTCAGATAATTCTCATGATCATTTTTCTTAACCCGACCACCCCCCCCCCCCAAAAAAAAGGCAAAACAATGTCTTAATTACAGAAGATTTCAGCCACCAAAACTATCTTCAACCTCAGGTGCTTGGAAATCTGAGAAAGTGCCAGCTTGTCAGCTAAAATGTATGCAGTATAATCATCATGATACTGTTTCTTTCTTTATAAATGACAGCTGCTTCACTGGAATTTTCTTCTTCTTCTTCTCAGCAGGTTTTCTTTCGCAAGCTAGCTGCTGAGGGTTTTTTTTTTTTTTTTTTGCAATCCTTTGTATTCAGTATCAAAATAATACAATACAGTCTTCACTATTGTTTTCCTAGAGTTCTGCTTTCCCAATGCCATCTTTTCTGTTTTTTCAGCTTATTGTGCTTCTTTCTTTTCTATTATTTGCCTTTGTTCTGTCCCAATTGTTCTGTCCTATTGCTACTTACTTCAAAAGTATTGATAATATTTAAGCTCGCTAGTACCAGGTTTATAGAATTATAGAATAGCGGAGTTGGAAGGCCATTGGGTCCAACTCCCTGTTGTTGCAGAACACCAATTTACACCATCCCACTAAGACGGCTGTTCAGTTTCTTTTTGAATGTCTCTAGTGTGGGCGAGTCCACCACCTCTCTAAGCAGCTGGTTCCACTGTCATATTGCTCAGACAATGAGAAAACTTTTCATGGTATCTAGTCCGAATCTGGGTTGTTGTAGCTCACATAGATTGTTCTGTGGCCTATACTCTGGTATCAGCAAGAAGAGGTCTTGACCTTCCTCTTCGTGACAGTCTTTGAGGTACTTATAGAGTGATACCATATCCCCCTCAAGTCTTCTCTTCTTAAGGCTGAACATGCCAGTTCTCTCAGTGTCTCCTCATGGAACAGTGTTTCCAAGCCCTGGATCATTTTTGTTGCCCTCCTCTGGACCCTTTCTAATTTTTCTGTATCTTTCTTACCCATGCTGCCCAGAACTGGACACAATATTTCAGATTTACAATGACTAGGGGAACTACTGCTTCTCATGATTTGGAAGTAATAGTTCTGTTAATGCATCCCAAAATAGCATTTGCCGATTCAGTGGCTGCATTGCATTGTTGCCACATATTTAGCCTGTTTTCCACAATTACTCTGAGGTCTTCTTTTTCTGTTCTGTTGAGCCATGTATTCCCCATCTTATATTGATGCATTTGGTTTCTTTTTCCTAGTTGGAGGACTTGGCAGGTTTCCTTACTGAATCTCTGCTGTTTTCAGCCCAGCATTCAAGTTTATCAAGATCACCCTGTATCTTCATTTTGTCTTCCAGGGTGTTTGCTATTCCACCCAAGTTTTGTATCATCTGCAAATATGATTATTGTTCCTTGAACTTCATCTAAATCATTAATAAAGATGTTGAAGAGCACTAGGCCCTGGACTGAACCCTGTGGAACCCCACTGGTTACTTTCCTCCAGTTTGAGAAGGTGCCATTGATGAGCACTCTTTGTGTCCAATTTAGCAGCCACCTAATAGTTTTCCTAACTAATCCAGTTTCTACTAATTTACTTATCAGGATGTCATGGGGCACTGTGTCAAAAGCTTTCCTAAAGTCTAGGTAGATTATGTCCACAGTGTTCCCTCTATCCATTTGGGAGGTTACCCAGTCAAAAATGAGATTAAATTAGTCTGACAGAATTCATTTTTGATAATTCCATGTTAGCTTCTATTAACCACTGCATTTTCCACAAGATGCTTGCAAATTGAAGTTTTAGTAATATTCTCCAGAATTTTTCCAGGGATTGATGTCAGACTAACTGGTCTGTAGTTCCCAGGTTCAACTTTTCCCCCCTTTTTGAAGATAGTGACAACATTAGCCCTTCTCCAGTTGTCTCACACTTCTGTTTTCCATGATGTATTTAAGATAATAGTCAGTGGTTCCAAGAGTCTCTCCAGCAGCTCTTTTATGACTCTGGGATGTTCATCGGGCTCTGGAGATTTGAATGTGTGTTTTCCCTCTAGATATTTCTTGGCCATTTGTCTGTCAATCTTGGGCTGCCATTTTTCACTTTCACTTTGTACTTTCTCTTGGTTGTAGATTTTCTTGTGGGAGAAGACTTAGTTGAAGTAGGAATTGAGCACCTTTGCCTTTTCCTTATCATCAGTTATCACTCTGTCATCCACTTTAAGTAGCTGGACACCCTCTCTTTCACATATTGTTTGTTTTGGATGTATCTGAAGAAGGCTTTCTTATTAGTGTCCCTTGCTCTTCTCCATTCATTTGCTGCTTTAGCCTTCCTGACGCTGTCCCGGCAATTCCTTGCTTTTTGGTGATACTCTTCCTTTGTGGCCTGGCCTTGCTTCCAATTCCTGTAAATGTTCTTTTTTTTCTTTCAGGCTATCACTTAATTTTTTGTGGTGCCACGTGAGTTTCCTCTGTTGACTTCTACACTTGTATTGTTGGAATCATTCTTAGCTGTGCTGGGAGAACCTTCTTTTTCAGGTTTGAGTGTTCTATTGCTTCCACTGGTGCAGAGTGTCTCTAAGTCTTCTGCGTCTGTTCCAGGGAGTTTCCTCATTTTCCCTTCCCTCAGGGTTGTCTTCTTCTGCCTCAGCTTGCTGACGCTCTTCTTGCTTCTGGACTACACTTAGCTGCTGCAGCTCCTCCACACTGTCTAGGAAGTATGTTCTCTTTTATTACCATGAGGGTGGACACTCACTGCTCCAGTGCTCTCACTTTTTCTTCTAACAGGGCTACTAGCTTACAACTGCTGCATGTGTAGGCCATGTTGCTCTCAGGCAGGAAAGCAAACGATGCACAGTTGTTGCAGACCACCACCGCTATGGACTCTCCTTGGTCTGTTGTTTGTGCAACCTTAATGATTCTGTCTTGGGGTAGCTGTTGTGCCAACTGGTGCTTTCTCCTGTCTTCACTAAAGGTTAGCAACACAGTCTTACTAGTAAAGGGAAGTGTGTTATAAGGAGGAAAACTAGTGTGTGTGTGTGGGGGGGGGAGGAATTAAGGGGAAATGAAAAGAAAAGAAGGGGGATTTAGGGACCTCCCCTGCCAAACTCCTCCATCAAACTCCTGTTTGTCATCTCCCTGGGAGCTTGGCTGCTTGTATCCCAGAGGCCCTAAACCAGCTGTGGCAGTTTGCTCTGCTCTGCTCTGAGTCAGGAACCAGGCTTAGCTGAAACTAAAGTAAGTGCTTTATCTGTCTCATAACAGTGGTACACTCTGACTCTGAGGCACAACAGTTGAACCACAGAAGAGGTAAACAGACATCATGGATATATTCTCTGTATAGCTGATCCCATTTTTCTAATTTCAGAGCTACAATGGAATCTCCTATTCAGCGATTCCTGGGCCAACATATAAATGATGAGTTTTATCTCTGAACATTTCCTGACTGAAAATGGTATTCTGTATATTTCCTCTTGCATTTTTTCTTGCATTTTAAATTACCTACCAAAGGTTTGTGAAGCTTTGAACAATTAGGCCTCAATCCAAGAAAGCACTTAAGCACTTTGGGCTACTTCAGACAACATAATTTACCTGCATAGGTGTAAAAAGCTGTAGGGAGACTAGAAATGTGTACATCATAATGTATGAACCTGTGCCACAGTTTAAAATATTTGAAGCTGGTACATTGTGGTTGTAAGTCAAGCTGAGGTGGAGGGAATAATTCAGTTTACTTAAGGATATACAGATGTTATAAAAACAATTTTCTCTGTCTTTTGTGGATTATCAAGCACTTTCATTGACCAAACTGAATTTTGTGTAAATGCATCCTTAAACCTTTGTGTGCATTCATGCTGCTAAAAATACACATGTCCCCCCCAACCCCACCCATATTCAATTTTTCCAAAATGTTCATTTTTATGCTTTAGTCTATGTGGGTAAAAGGTACATTCTTCAATAATTCTCCACAGGATCCTAGCAGTTGAAGAAAACTGAGCTCATTTAAATCCATTAAGAATATCTCTGACATCTCTAGTTGGCCTCACAGAAGTTTGTCAGGAACTATTTCCTATGCTTCTTAGCCATATTACAATCCTGTTTTGCAGATCGTTTTATTCTATTGCAGTTCACACAAAATTTGTTCAGGCAAATGTCACAGGGACAGCTGGAAATAGCCACTTTCTGTACAAACATTTTTAAAAATGGAGAGCTGACCTACAGCATTCTGTTTGCTGGAGACAAAAATAATGTGATTTATACCTCTCATGGCAGCTCAAGCCCTGTTACTCATTGTTTATTTCCTCTCTATTTCAGTGGTCAGCTTGTCAGTTTATACCACCCAGTCACATGGCATAAGATCATGCAAACAGAAGATGAGCGGTACTGAATTAGACCCAATGCCTTTCTGGTCCAGCATTCTGTTCTCACAGTGGCCCAGTAGTGGCCACACCGGAAAGCCCACAACAGAACATGGATACATTCCTCAAACAGGCTCAAGATGCCTACTCCCTCCAATCCTAGAACCAACGATAGCTATCAAGACAAGTAAGTAACTATGGAAAGCTTCAGCTTCCTCCATGAATTTACCTATTCTCCAGTGTGCTTTGAACAGTGCACTTTGTGAAGAAGTACTTCTTTTCAGGTGGTCGGACAACCCTGGATTTTAACATCATCCTATACACTTTCTCCACAACACATCTATGCCTCTTCCTTACTTGCTTGTTTTTATAAGCTAAATTGTCCAAACATTGTAGCCTTTCCTCTAGGAGAATAATTTCTGCCTCTTGATCATTTCACCTGCTCTTTCCCACACCTTTTCCAGTTCTACAGTATCTGTTTTTGGCATGCAGAGCACAGCTCAAGTTTGTACTGGGTAGCCCTAGGGGACATTGACTGGACAACTAGGTCAATTGACCCCACTGGGGATGGCTTTTTTATTATCAGGAAAATGGCCAATGGAAAACAGGCATGGGATTAATGAAAGGAATCCAGAGAAGCAATAAAGCAGAACAATCAAACATGCTAGAACTGCAGATAAAAGCACATCATGTAGGGGCTCTATTAAAAAATTCCAACTGAAATACAGCTGTTTTAAGAGCTTGTATAAGCATGAGCAAGGATGACAAAGGGACCTTCACTGGCAGCTCAAAAACTTAGGGCCACAACTTAACATTTAAAGCTTTGTCTGACCAAGGCAGGCCTCAAAAACCAAGCACAGATCTCAAGCTGTTTTTTACAGGAGGAAGAAATTCCTTAGATACCCTTGCCCAAAGTTATGCCATTTATCTGCAAAGGAGGCAATTGCTTTTTTGCAGGAATTTTGAGAATTTTGTAGACGTTTCTTAGAGTGCTGGGCTACTGTGCTTGGCTCACTGAAAGGAAGCACCTAAGAGATGCGAGGGAAGGGCATGCTCTTTTTTTAAACCACATTTATTCTGTCCTTGCATAAAGCCAAAAAAAAAAAAAAATCCCACTCACTCAGATTTCAGGCCTACAGCAGGCAGCAGCACCAGAATGCCACAAGGAAGCAGGTTTTGGTCAAGTCCTCTAGAAGGTCCAAAATAATTAGGTTAAAAAATTCAGCACAGTACTAGAATAAACCAACCAGTGCTATTATTTTTTTACACTTCTAAGAAAGCAATTTGGCTACAGAAAGCTCTTTCATTCATTCATTCTTTCAGCTTCCTGCATTTGCCCAGAAAGAGTCATGGACTCTCCCATAAGCAACATCCATAGCAGCAAAATTTCCATCTTTCTGTCCCATAAATAGAAAGGAAGCATTAAAGAGATAGAAGAGCAAGTTGTGTGACATTGTGGGGAGAAAAATACTTTGCATTTTTGAGATAACTGTGTTTTCTAATGCTTCCCAAGTTTCCTTAGTATGTATAAGAAAGAAAGAAAAAGCACATCCCACTTAGAGTGGATGCTGTACAAAATGGCAAAGTACCACAATACTAAATGCAAAGCAAAATTGCCTGTGCTGAGCTGAATATAAACACAAATATACATTAACAAGGAAAAGCATGCAAGAAAGAAAGAAATCTACTTCTTGATATATATTCTGAAACTGGGCAAGCATTCTTATTCCAAAGCTGCTGTTCAATTTGAGAGAAGCACTGAATTTCAAACTAAAGTCATTATCCCAGGCTGATACAGTATGTTTGCCCTATACAAATGTTAAAATCCCTTAAAACCAGCCAGCTTTTATATTGTGAAATGCCTCTGGTATCATGCTGTGCTAAATTATATGTAGCGACTAAAAATTGCAGCATTATGATTCCAGACTGACATGTCTAGTTTGTGCATTGATTATGAATTGCATTCTGGGTAAAAAAAAAACCCAGAAACCGTTCTTATGTACAAGAAGTTTTGATGAGTTTCCAAACCAAGCATTTTGAAGTTTCTTTTCTCAATTGGGAACTAAATAAAACCTGCATAGTCTCCCCCCTTCCCCTCTCTATATGCCTGGGAAGCTAAGTTGAACTGCTGCTTACTTCCGTTTAATTTGAATTTATACATTCCATGGCTCTTTCAGCTCTGAGCAATATTTTCTTATTTGTACTTGTCTGACCTGATTTTGTTTCCATACTCTCCCCTAAATCTGAAGGGAAACTATAAATGTCAATAAAAATTAATCTGTGGCCAATTTAATCCCTATATCCCTTTACGTCTATCACCTACTTCATTTCTGCAATAATTAAAAGCAATAATCTGATATAGTTCCAATTTGAAAAAGCACACTACAACAATTTGAGTAGCATGTTAGAGTGAAGATAAACTCTCATTAATGCATTGTTTTGCCATATTTGTAAAATGATAGTTTCCTCAAAAATGGAACACTTTTGGCTTGTTTTGGCAAATATTTATCTCAGCAGATCACCTGATTGCAACTGCAAGACCTTTCTTTTAAGATATAAGAACTCATATCATCCAATTCATTGATTTTCTGCACTCCTATGTATCAGTGTTTGTGAAGGGAAACAAATGGTAGCCCATGCTTTGTTGTAAAAATGTTATTTCCATGTGGTTGGACATTATGGAAGATCAATATAAGAATGCACCTTAGATATGCATTCATGAGACTCCATGGTTGAAAGAGATGTGACTGCTGATTTTCGGTTCCTTTGCCCCCTTGAAGAGCTCCCTTAGAGCCTCTCACTCCTTTAGAGCTTTGCAGCACCTCACTACCTTCCAGGCCATCGTTAAGGATTTGAAAAACCACACAAAATTCTGAAGGAAGGCTTTTTTGTCAGTTGCCAGGCAGCTTCATGAATAATAAACTGACCCCACAGTTAGGAAAGTCTTTTTTGTGTATAACTTAACACCGTTGCTTTGTATTTAATTCCCTCCCCATGTTATCCACACTGTGAATATGCACAGTTTTCCACCTCCAGTTTGAAAACTACACATGTGGTGCAGCAAAAAAGGGACCCAAAGAAACAGCATGTTTCAGAATATTATTGCCTGATACGCTGTAAAAAGGAGGATTTTTTTTTAAAGTCAAGTGCAACAATGATTCAGAATTACATTATATGCTTAGAGGCAGGTCTGGGCTTTGCATGGGCAACGTGCTGCTCAGTTAGGTGCACTGCAAATCAAAATACGCCTGCAGCATAGAAGAATGACACTGCAAAATACACATGTCCAAAGCTGAACATAAGTGTTCCAGACATAGAATGCCGGCATGGACGAAGGTGGAAATATCCATGACAATAAAGAGAGAAGTTTCACATATGCTTTCCATTTTCTTATTCCTGGAAAAGTAAAATACAGGTGTTCTTTCCCTCTCTCTCTCACTCCCCTTCCCGCCTTTCAATATGTAACTTATATTGAATGTGTCAGTAACACCTTAAATCAAAATTCTATATTGATATATATTGTATCAGAGGTATCTTTAAACTGTTTTATCTAAGAAAACTAATTCCTTTGACCTAAACACTTTCTAGAAGTGAAAAATGACTTCATTCAAGAGATATATGGTCATAGATACTTCGGGAGTGAGCTTAGATATTATGTTTTTATGGTTTTTATTGAACTTCTGTGATTAGGCAAGTAATGTGGGTTCTTTTGAGGGAATACCTGGCCAAGGTCTTGGGCTTATACTGGTACTGTGACATGAAATGACACATCAAGATTCTCTCCCTGTAGTCAGGGGAAGTGAACAAGTTAAAAAACAGGGACAGCATTTTGAGCTAGGCAGAGACTAGTAGCGGCTAGACGAGAGAGAGAGAGAGAGAGAGAGAGAGAGAGAGAGAGAGAGAGAGAGAGAGAGAGAGAGAGAGAGAGAGAGAGAGAGTTCCTACACACTGTGCAAGTTAGCATTATTTTTTGGTGGTTTGTGAAGAAGTGGCTGCTTGTTCTTTAAGCTGTGCTGGCTTTACTTAAGTTATATATTTGTAAATAAAGTCAAATATCACAAAACACCTTAAGGTTTTGGTGATCTTTCAAAGTAAACACTGTATCTCTGGACCTTACCATTCTTCAGAGAAAGAGAGGGAGTGGTATGTGGGAGGATGTATACATATATCAACAATAAAATTTGTTTAGGAATCATGGTTATTATGTTGATAAAAAATCAAGCAAATGGGAACATGAATCAAAAATTCTGCTGGTACAATATCAAAGATGGGATGATTAAACCATCACTCAAAAATTAGGTTTCCATAGCACAACAGTACATTGCATGGGGCAGATTGGAAAAAAAACTGTGATAAGCTTTATTTCAGGATTTTAATCAATCGATGCTGATTTTCATTTTTGAGAAAAAGATGGAAAAATTGACAAACATGTTCTGAGCTTATCTTTAAACAATTCCTTTGTCACATGGATTGATAGAATGTTAAATTATTTACCTATCCATGACTGTTATTTGACTTATGGTATTTCTTCTCCAGAAACTCCAAGAAAGTAACATTTCTCAAAGGGGTAAAAAGAGAGAATGCATTGGCTTAGGAAACTTCAAGTAGCAGTAATGTAAAATAAACAGAGAGTAGTAAAGTATGCATTTTCAAGAAAAGAATGTTAAAGGCATATAGAACAGAAAAATGTAAAGCATGGTAGGAAAGAAATCAGGAAGTCTGGATCAAGTGCTGACACAGCTCCAGCTGATTTACTATGTAATTGTAAATAAGTTTTATACGGGCTCTCCCTTCATCTATTACCCTAATGTGCTAAGGTGAGTGTATGTCAGTGACTGGCTTAGCTGCCTGAACATCACAGAGGGGCTGGACAGTGGGAAGAGTTTCTGACTGCTATTTTTATCCTCAGGGTCACTGGGACTAGCTGCTTTACACTGGTCCAGTGAAGTGCCAGATCCTGAGGGGAAAAAAGGAAGTAGAAGCCCAGGAACAGAGTGTTGGAAGAGAAATTGATGCAGAAAAAGAAGGGAAGGGATGAAGACCAGAGAGGTAAACTAATTCTCTAAGAAGAAACAGAAAACTGAAAGAGCTCCTCAGAAATTATTGAAGTGACAGGTTAAATAATTGCAAATGCATACTGTTTCTATACTTTATTAAAGACAAGAAATGGTATGAAATATTAAAAAGAAAAATATACTAAGAGCTGTAGTAAGTATATATCCTACCATTTGATACACACAACACACACACATTTCTTCAAGTAGTGGCAGGACACAACTATTCCATATATTAACGAAGTACTTCAGAGCTTTTACTGAATCCATGATGGACCATAAAACTGCATCTCCCATGACATCACTACACAAAATACTTCTTCTTAGTACACCATCCATCTGTAGCCTCTGTAGTTGTAAGAATAATTTCTTTGCTTTGATATATTTGATAATTTATTTGGAATATTTTTATTCTCCCTTTCTGCTGAGAGCAGAGCTCCAAGGCAGCTGACAATAAGAGGAGAATTAGCATAAATAGAAGATATAGATTCAAAGGACATGAGGGAATTAGGATGTAACTTTTACAGTACAAAATGCCAACCTCATAGCCTTAAGATACTGCTGCCGCTGCACCAGCTGGTGCTGCTTTCAAGTCCCACCAAGGAAATGAACCCTCATAACCAAGCCTAAGCAGCACAAATGTTTCTTGTCTGCAGCAGGGTTCAAGCTGAGGTATGTCTTAACACAGGCACTTAGATACCTTGTGGTTCCTGGCTCTCCCGAGCATCAGTTGCAACTTAGGAAGGCTGAAAAGACCATATAGGAAGTCTACTCCATAGTTCTTGCACTGTACTGCAGAAAAAGTCGTTCAAATTTTCTGAGATATCAGATTGAGAACAGCAAGAAAAGAATGATATAAACCACTCTGAGTCCTTTAGAAAAGAAAAAAGGTCGTGTATAAATCAAATAAGTAAATAAGAAGAATACTGGTCTACAGAATGAAATAACCAAACCAAACCAAACATTTTAAGAACATGCTTCCTGAGTTTGGTGGGCATACAGAACCTTCCCTAGTCTTTTTCCTCCCCACTCTTGGGTATGTCGAGCTCTGGGTATGTCCAGTCTGCAACTGACCACATACTGTGATTTGCATCAAAGATACCAAGTTCTGGCTTGGGTTGAAGGACTTTTTATTTGCAAGTAATGAATATTTAGAATTTACAAATTCTAATATTGTTTTGTTACAATATTCCTTAATTTTAAAAGAATGAAAATTATCTATTTTAATTTTTGCTGTTCTTTCTTAAATTGTCATAGTTTTCTGATTCCTTCTTTTAACTGTTTCCTTCCCTACCATTTCTCTTTTTTCCCTTTCACTTTCAATTCTTCAGCACCCTGGCTATGGAATGCGCTCCCCAAAGAGGTCTGCCTGGCACTGACATTATATGCTTTCCAGCGCCAGGTCAAGACCTTTTTATTTATCCAGTATTTTCAAGTTTAAAATTTTAATTATGTTTTAGTCCAGTTGTGGGTTATTAGTGTTATTAGTATTATTATTTGGGTTATTAATATATTTTATACCATTGTATATCTTGAATTATTGTTGTAAGCCATCCAGAGACATGTAGTGATTGGACAAACAAATAAATAAAATGTTGAAACTGAAGGCAAGCTATCTGAATTCTCCCTGTAGAGCAGTTATCTTATCTGCCAAAGATGTATTTGATAACAATGGAAGCAATAGTAATGATGATCACCATACTTTAAGGACAGATACTAATATAAGAAATAAACAAACTGTTTTTGTATTTTGTGTGATTCAAAATGATGTTTTTAGTCTTATATAAACAACTTAGGCAAGAGGTATATAAATTATTTCAATTAAGAAATAAAATACTAGATTATCTGTAAGAATAATAGGCTTCTAGTGATTAATCTGTCCTTCAGTCTTTCCTGGCTCTCTATCTTTTCAGGCCCAAGGCCCAAATATTTCACAGATACCACCCCCGCTCCCAAAGCAACTGACAAGGATTCCAATTTAGTTTTAAAACATGAAATCCTGCTATATAGAAATGACCATTAATGTCCGTAATCAATCGGCCAAATGTTAAAAGCCATAGATAAGATTAAAGATATTAATTTTTTTCATCTTTGACCTGGAAGTTATTCACAGCGGGCAAGATAACCTTGGCTAGCTCTTTATGCACACTCTCCTAGCATTATACAAGCATTGTTCTTCTACAATAAACTAGATAGGGAATTGTAATATGTCTTCTACACTTTAGGAACTATAGTATTGTTATGTGTGTGCTTGGATGGGAAAGGGACAATACATCCTACTCCATCCCTTTCCTCCAAAGAAACTGCTATGGTTTTCTCATGCACCCACACACAAGAGAGCTCTCAACTATGGTGAAGGTGGGAAAGGAGTCCCACAAGGAAAGAGCAGAATAGTTGATAGTTACACAAAGGAGATATACAACTTGGCACCAGGCCAAGACCTTTTTATTTAAACGTCATTTTAATTGTTGAATTTATTTATTGATTTTATATTTATGCCGGGATGTCTCCAGATTTTTATGTACTTTTATGTAATTGTACAGTTATTTATTTGTATTGGAAGCCACCCCGAGGCTTTTGCAAATGGGGCAGCATGTAAGTGTTCCAAATAAATAAATAAATGTAATCAAAGTCATTGTCATTGTAATGTTAAATGTGTGCCTAGCGGCTACATCTTTCCCCTTATTTTACTCTTGAATAGGCAAAAGGCCATCAATGTAGATCAGGACCTGTGAGTGTGCAAGACAGATGATGATGATGATGATGATGATGATGATGATGATGATGATGATTTTAGAGACTGATTGCACCACTTGCATTACTCTACAGTAATAACCACAATAATGAACAACATAGCTACCAGACACAAATTTCAAGTAACATTTGGCTTGGCCATCAGTGGCTGATAGCCTGAGTTCTCTGTGAGAAAGCTTTCTTATTGTCTTCCCTTTCCATGTTTTAGGGAATTCATCTTCCCAGTCTGCCCACTCCTCACAGCATACTCTTTCTTTGCATACTCACAGCACAACTAAAAGTCAGAAGTTACCAGTCCATCAGAAGCTAACTATCATCCAATTATATTAAAAGAGAATTGATCTAAATAAAATTACAGTTTTCATCAAAATGTCTGAACGTGAAGGCAATACTTTATATTTATTTATTTATTCCATTTCTGTGCTGCTCCATAACCTAAAGGTCATACTTGTCATTTCATTTTTTGAAATGCATTATTAATACTCTGTTCACTCTCTTTGTGGCCTTGTGTTCTTCAGAGCCTCCTTGTGAACCTGATGTGAAATTACTGTTCAAGTATAGGTCAAGAGCCACAATTACAGTTAGAAGCGTGTTGATTCAATGCATATCCTTTTGAGATGTTAATAATTTCTCTGAAGCGCCTATTAACTTACAAAAATTATCCATCAGATCTTGTCAAGAAAAAGTCTCTCAACAGCTTGCTCTTACACAGAATTTCTATCTCCAGAGGAAGCTTTGGTTCCAGGTTTCAGGGGCCCATTGGGCAAAGCATGGTCCGTGCACTTGCTCCTCCAGTAAAGTCCACCTTTTTACTGCCCTTGTCAACAGCTGTTTTTGCTCTCATTCTCTTTCTCATGATGGTTACTACTCAATCGCTTGACAGGCAGAGCGCCAGTGAGTGAGATGGCACTACTCCTCTTTCTCACCACCAATGCCGTCTGAACCAGAGTGGAGGCAAGTGAACAAGTAGGTTGCCATGGAGGACGAAAGCAAGTTCAGGGAGCTCTTCATACTGGGACCCTTGTGGAATGTGGGCTCTTGGCCAAAAGCCCAATCATGCCTACCCTGGCTCTGTTCAGAGCTAGAGCCACTGACTATTATATGCTGCAACAAAGAGAAGGTGGCCTTTACCTTTTTACTCTGTCTGTGAGCTTCTTGAAGAAGCCTGGCTTGCTAGTTTTGGAGATGGCATTACGCTGATCTAGTAGCAAGCAGGAATATATCTTAAGGAGGACGAACATGCTGAAATACAAGTCCTCTTGAGTGAAGGCACTTCAGAAATTTGGCTAACAATTTTAGCCTGGAAACTTTTTAATCATTTGCTTGAAAGGCACACTTTGTGATAGCAATAGGAATGGGCTTCTCCCAAGATCCCATGGTACTACTGAGTACCCGCTGATCCTTTTATCCGGGCAGAGACTAAATAGGAAGAGTGGTCAAATATGGGAAGGTTACAAAAAGGTTGCTTCTCTGTTGAACATTCTTTCAACCTTTTTAGCTACCATTCTATCGCTTTATGATCCTTTTTACTAAGACTGTGTTCAACAGAGATGCAAGGAGATTCAAAGCTGCACAACAGCCTTACTCTGTCTAGTCTTGTCCAGATGTTTTGAATTAAAGCTCTCAATGGTATTGTTGGCTGGGGGTGATGGGAGTTGTAGTCTAAAACCTTGAAAGAACTTGCTTCAGAAAAGGTTGCTAGACCTTAGGCTGAAATTCCCCTGAACCCAGAGCTCTTGTAATAGGATCCTGAGAGTAATAATGGTGAAATTTAGGGTTCCACCAGAGACAAATTAAGAACTGACAGAATTGGTAAGGATGGTCCTCTGAGCTTCAGAGACAGAAAGGAAATGTGTGTGGGTATTACGATATTTATCTAGGGCACCAAATTCTAAGATATGTCTACATTTGCCTTTTGCTTTCATTAAGTGCTTTCTATCTTCTCATTACTGAGTTCACCTCTGCCACAGTATTCTTTAACTTGGACCACCTTATTACATGGATATACTTTTCTATAGCGAAGCTTGATCATGACAGAATTTCTTTGCATGTTAAACTATTTTAGATTTTTTTTTTCATTTTTCTACCTCATTTCCAGCCATTTTCATTCAGTTCTTCACCTTAATGCCCACCACTTTTCAGAAAAGACAGAAGTTGGCAGTGAGCCTTTAAAATGCTCCTCCTGCATGTTTCCAAAGTCCAGTTAACAAAATAGCCATACTGGAAAGAATTTTATACTTGTGATTTACATAAATCAGTGACATCATCTCAACTATTCTGCAAAAGATTTTTTCCAGCTACTATATTACTGATTTTTTTTCCATGCATTTTCTAGTAGCAATGAAAAAGTGCAACTAATGAAACCAACTTCCCCATACAAATGAAAGGTGGAAAGCAATTCTCTCTGATCTTCCTTAATTTTTATTAAAAAATAAATTTAAAAGATGTACACTGCTGAGAAATACAGTTTGTCTGAACATAGCATAATTTTTACTGAGAAATAAATACAGTGAATCAAAAAATAAATCAACAAAAAACTATTCCATTTGAAATAATTTGCTGGAAAGTAAATCATCTGTTTAAACCCCTCCCCACAACACGCACACAACTCAATAAAACAGCTTTTTGCTCCATTAACCCCTACAGAGTTAAAGCATTATAATATAATTATGAATTTTAGCAAAAGCCTTCCACAATGAAGAGATTAAGGAGGAGGTGTTTTTTGTCATCCAATTACATGTTTGCAATGACCAATCATCGCTTCAACAGCTTGGATTTTAAGTGGATACTTTTAGACATAACTTTCAATATCATGGAAAACAGTTTCATAAGATATTCCAATGATCTGGTGAAATCAGTATCTTAGCAGTACTTGGGTTCAGAGATCTGTTAAGCACAGTTCTGACTGGAAGCTAAAGTGAGGTGTGCTTCCCCTCCCCATGCATGTTCAAAGAATGTGACTTGGAAAGTCTCACTTTACTTGGAAACATAACATATCATAAATGGTGTAAATACTGCAGTATAGTTTGGATTAAACCACCACTGCCACCACCACATTTGGAAAGCAATTTACACCAGGAATTGAGAATTCCCCAATATATCCTTATATATTCTTCTCTAGAAGAATACTCTGATATGAACCAGCTTAATTGCTAGTAAGGCGGAAAGAGCAAATATCGTAAGTTAATACAGGCAATGAAATCAAATCAGATACTAAGGGGATTTTCTGATTGATATAATTATAAGGTAAAGAACAAGAACTCAGTTATTTCTATTCAAATGTTTTTTCTTCTCTATTGGTAGCACTACTGTATCAAAAGGAATATTTTATTAAAGATGCTGGGCTGGATTCAAAAAGCTGAGTGCAGTTCTGCTCATGGAGAGGTGAAAGAACATGTGTTCGGGTTGGTTTTTTCGCCCTTTCCTTTGCAGCATCCTGCCACACCCATGGAAATCTCCAGAGAACAGGAGCTGCAGAAGACAGGGGAAACTACACAACTTGCCTCCTGCACCATGAGTGGCAGCCTCCACTGGATCATCATCTCTGCAAATGCAAGTGGTCCTTCTGGATCCAAGCCACAACTTTCAGTGGATATTGGTATTTCTCTGGTGATCTCTAACCTATTTGTGCTTCTTCACCAGCTCAATTTTTTCTCTTTCTTTCAGCACTTTGAATTGGATTCTTTGTGATATGAATTAAAAAAATAACACATGAAGGTGTAAGGTACCTCCAGGGAATCTAGGTTGCAAATAACTGATGTGCTAATAGGATGCTTTGTGTGAAGACTGAAAAACAGACAAGAGGAAAAGAAGGCACACTAAGTTGACTGCAGTATTAAAACTGCTTTAGGACTAAATTCTCTGAGAAACAGACAGATATTTTAAATTATTAAATCCTAGTTATTCCAGAGGATAAGGTTTCCTTAGATAGAATTTGCTTCTAAATGATAAGTAATGAGCTAGTTAAACTGATGCAGCCTGATTAAAAATCAGAGCAAAATGTGTATTCATGGGTGTTGTATTTTTTTTCTGATGAAATATTTTCCAGATCAATTTGCCTGTGCACTTTAGAGCAATTAAAACATTACAGCACATCTTTAAAATGTGTTGGGGCACATTTTAAAACTGCACATATTCCTAACTTGTTTAACCCATTAAAACTTTCTGGATATTCAATTCCATTCCATTTTTGAAATTACAAATTAAAAAGCATAAACATATTGTTTACTGTTACTGTCCTCAAATCCACTCAGATACATAAACAAAAGTGTTACTTTTCTGTAGGGATGATGTTTTGGGTCCTTGTGAAACAATAGTTATGCAGATGACTGGAATGCAGCTTGGCATGTTATAGTAGTATTCACATAATTATGCAAGTTATGTTTTGAACATTATTATCTGATATTTACTATTTGTAACATTTCCTGAAGATGTAATTCTGAATACAATGTCCTGTCCATTGCATGTATATTGGAGAATTGCTTTGCTTCCCATTAAACTATCTTGTACAGATCCAAAATTTTTGTCTGATCAAGTATGAGACAATTTCTAGCTAGGTAAATCTAGATTAGATGCAAGTCAACCCTGGAGGACCATGTTCACATGGGTTTTGTTAATTGGTGCAGATGAATGCTCCAGAAGAATGGCCAGCCCCAAGCAGGCTGCCATGCACAGGCAGCTGAAAGCAGGATTGGAACTCGCTGTGTGCACCTGTTGAATCAGACAAATTATCTGCCATGCCAAGTGACGAATGGTTTCACCAAGAGCTTATTTTGCAACATGTGGAACTAAGGTGATAGAATACTGAAATGTATCACTTCAGATAAGAGCTGAAGGGGATCTTTTTTTAAAAACAAAAAAATAGACATTGTCATTTTAAATGTTCCCCCAGATTAAAAAAAGGCTCCTGTAGGAAAACTGAGACATCAGGAAGAACACTATGCTAAAATGCTGATGGGATCAGCAAAGAACCAGGTTAAGTTGCAATTCAAAAGGAGAGGAACCAAAGAAGAAAAGAACAACAAGCCAACAATGAACAGGTTTGCTAGGAGGACCGTAGTTACAGGGCAAATCTAAATTCAACTGATACATTCCTACCCATCTAGGCAATTGCATCAAGCATCACCATGATCTCCCCCTCTTTTTCTCTGCAGCAAACCACTCTTTCCTGCACCATGAAGGTAGTGCAAGAGGCCACAACTATTCCATCCATGAACACATAAGAAGGTAGTGCAAATGTGTGTTTATGGGTCTCATTATGTGCAAGTCATCAAGGAATAGCAATCAGGACAGGGAGAGGGCTGGAGATGTGTGCTGGAATTGGCTGGGGGACTGAGGAGAAAGAAGGCCAGAACAAGCCACCGCAAGTCCAATCCTTGTTGGGTGCACTGGGGGATCTTCAGCAAACAGGCAACTGACTATGGCTTATTCCAAGCTATACAAGCAAATGTTTTTGGCACAACTAGGTGCATACATAAGGTGGCACATGTAAGCAACAGATGTCTGCTCAGAGAAGCAATGATTCTTATGCTTGCAATGTTTTTATATGCAATTATTTACTTGCATTGTTTTTTACCCTCTTTGGCAATAGTTTTCTGTCTCTAAGCCAGGCCTGACTAGCTAGTGTCAGAACTCTATCAGTGACTCATGTGGATAGGAGGATGCATGAGCACCGGAATGTGAACAATGACCTATGAGTTATTTTTTGGTTTATTTTTACAGAGAGTGTAGCATTAATTGGCAGCATCAAATTTAGTGTGAGGAGATGACTGTTAGGGGCTGTGGCAGAGCTGCAAGAAGGTGGTAGTGCTCACAGGTTTGAGTCGAGCAAAGCCCCACTGGCCTTGCTTGTAGCCGTTGGTGACTAAAGTCCTGATCTGCTCAGAGCTATCTGCAAGAACTCTCTTTTCTGAACCACCTGTGTTGGAATCCTCATATTCTTATCATTCAGCTTAAAAAATCCTCTCTATGCTCTGTGCATTACTTACTAATTCAAAGATGGAGGAATCTGTTCAATTTTCCTAAGAAATGGAGAAAACAGTCTTTTGCTCAACTTTCTATTCTTCATTCTGTGCTCGCTCTCTCTCTCTCTCTCTCTCTCTCTCTCTCTCTCTCTCTCTCTCTCTCTGGAGGCTCTTCTGATAAGTAAGTTCAAACTAATTTCCTGTTTCTCCATCACAGAACTCTTTTTGCACCTGCATTACTCAAGCATCCTACTACAAGCAACATCCATTGGAATAATTTTATTGGTAGCTGAAAATACTCTTTCATGTGATATTTCCTAATTAACACCATCCACAGTCTGATGAAAGCAATATAGCTTTTGGCTCTGTCTCCAACAACTTTTGAAGGTGAACTGAAATCTGGAGCATTCAATAATAATAATAATAATAAACTTCCAACATCAATAGCATATTACCTCTTTCTGGTTCTTGTTACCTGTTCTGTAGATCTTTCTTTCCAATGACTGCTTATTCTGCTCTGAAGGAAGTTCAGTACTTGTTTCCAAATTGGCTGCAGTCCCCAGTTAATCTGACTGCTAATATAACAAAGGAAAGCAGCCAAGATAGTTTAACACTGTGACACTATGCATCTTTAGACAGAAGACAGTCCTAAAACTCCCAACATGCTGTGAGTTATAAAATGATTTTTTTCTAAGCATGCATAGGATTGCACCCTTCAATTTATGCCATTATTTATGGTTTTGCTAGGGGTGAATAATGAGAACCACTTTCTTTTGCTTTCCTGGAGTTTTCACATGCATTTATTTTAATATATTCAAACCCACTGCTTCAACCCATACTGTATCCAAGTAACGTGCATGGTATTCTAGCCTTACAGTTGTCACTATGCCTTTACTGCTTCTCTACATTTTTCACATACTCCTGCTTCAATCATGTATGCAGGCACACAAACACATATGTCGCAACCCATTTCAGGCAAATGTGAACATTCAGTGTTGAGCACAAGATTGCAGACTAAATTATTCCAACTGCTACATAACTGGAGTTTTGTAAGTGAGGGGGAAAGTATACCAGTAATTACCTTATTACAACTCTGTAACCTCCTGTCAACATGTAAACATCTCACTGATATTTATAGCCTGAAGCTAAAGAACTTCTTAAAGTGGAAGAGTAAATATTATGTGGATTGGGTATAGGTATCTTAAGTGACGGATATCACTGCAGACAAGCAAACTGTGCTGTCATTGTTCTCTCAGATTGGTCTAGTGTACTGTCTGCAGTGGTAGTGCCTTGGTTCGGCATGGCTGGGCACCTAGTAAGAGTCAAGACCCTGGCAAGAAGCCTACCGATTAGCCCCATGGACCTGGCTTCCGCTCATCCTTGGTCACCTTCCTATTGCTGTGGCTCAGGCAACAGTGATGGTGGCAAGAAGGAAGAGCAGTACTGCAGAGGGGTACTGAAAGACATCTCTGAAACTAAGCTGCCGGAACAACCTTCCTAGTTTCTTGTGAAGAAATGATAGACATTTTCCACTTCTGATGGACTGTTTGTTTCACTTTCAAGGGTAATAACAATAATTTATTTATCTTCCAACATGATTCTTAAGAACATATCTGAAGTCCATGGCACTAGTCATGATTTTGGTGCCACATTTAATGCATTCCCCAACTGCATATATCTTAACTGAATGGTAACGATCCATTCCGCTTGAATGCTATGCTTGGTTTTGCTGCTACAGATCAGAACTCAGGGTAAGAGCCTTCTTCTATACTGTTTATGCATTTTAATAAAGACATGCTTTTGTGCTCAGAAACTTGTATTGAACTCCTTGGCACTTTAGGCACTTTACTGGAAGTGTTACTCTTTGTTCAAAGGCATGCCCTTTGTTCCATGATATTAAGCAATGTGAGATACCTCCTAGCTGAAAATAACATGCTGAGAGGCATTTCTCTAACTTAAAAAAGAAACTGCAAAGCATCCACATAGCAATAGCCCTGGTGAAGAGGAGGAAAACATTGACACGAACTACAGAGCCACCAGAAGACACAGCCAAAATGGTAGATTTGCTTTATAGGAGGTGTTACATTGGAAAACAGAAATAGCCTACAAATAAGGACAATTCAAAGCAATGTTGCTACATGTGCTGCAGCAATTTGGTAATGAAAATGCAAGACCATGACTATGTTCCACTTTTAATTTCAGGTGTGCATGCATATGCATGCATGTGTGCCAGAACTGGACAGATACTCAGAACATTTCACCAGCATGCTTCCTTAAGGATTCTAAAACTCAGTGCAGTCTTGTATGCAGCCTGTACAAGCTCTAGTAGCAAGACAGGTCTTCCTAAGTTAAAGCTAGTATCACCATTTCGAGAGCCAGAGTGGCAAGGGTAGAAATAAGGAAGACATAGTCCTTGACAACCTTCTAGTTAAAATTCTATAGCTGTCCGCCTCTTTCTCAACTGATTATATTAATGTGGGGAAGGTTTCCACTATGCCATAAGATTTGGTTTAACTGATTATAGAACTTGGACTGTTCAGGAATCTTGCTTGCTGTGGAAAGATATAACTGTATTAATTAGTAGGAAGTAGATCCAGGGGATTTACACCAGTGGAGGATAGCCCACTAACCCAAATATAACACTTCACATTTTAAAACTGAATCTATGCCAACAGAAAAAAAACGATGCAGTCAAAACCTAGTGTTGGAGGTCAGCTTTGCAACTATCCTGGACCAACAGAAAGATAAATGAGTGGGTCCTTCATCAAATCAGGCCTGCACTTGCCCTGGAAGCACGATTGACAAAACTGATGCTATCATACATTGAGCACATCAGGAGAAGACAATCATGCTAGGGAAAGTTAAAGGCAGAAAAGAAAAGGAAAGACCAAGTCTGAAATGATTCAGTTCCATAAAGGGTTTAAAAGGGCTATAACTTGCAGAGCTGGGTTATCAAGGAAATTTTGCACGGCCACCAGAAGTTGGAGATAACTTGATGATTCATAACATCTCACATAGAATAATGAAAATTTGCTTAAATCTATGTATTGTCATTTTGGTGCATAAATACTTCAGCATAAAAAAAATATTTGGTGATGAGTAAATGAAAGTTCCCCCTAGTCTTTTTCAGATGATAGTCTATACAAATGAACATGAAACACTCTTCATGATAAAATTCAAGATCTATTCATATTCACCTACCATAACTTCTCTACATACACCTTATATATCTTGTTAGCTTTCTCTGATCTGTTCCATTCTATGAACAGAGAATGTGTGAGTATGGGAATCACACCTACTCATCCCAACCCCAACTTCTGCACACACTTTTAATTTGCTACATGAAATCTGTGTTTGTGTAAATTGCATGTGCATAAGCTTGCTCTACACAGTTCTATTGTGTCCAGGCTGAATAAAGGTGAAATTCAGTGTCACCTGGATTAGTGATGACATAAACTTGTTTTAACTGAATACAGAAAATTACCATGTGCATTATCCCCATCTAGAAAGAAAACTACAAGTTCATTCTCAAGGTGTTCCCAAGTTTGTGGCTGTCTGGAGAAGGAATAAATAGCAGCAGATGGCTCACTCCATCTTTATTACTAGAGAGACAGGATGTTCTCTTCTAAAGCAGGCTGGAAGGAGGTCTAAGGCTGCAATTCTATACACACTGAACTGGGACAACGTCTCATTTGAATTCAATGATTAGCACAAGCATGGACAGTAGCCCTTTTCTATGCCAGCATAACTGCACAAATTGCAGCGGCTGCATATATATAAATCCCATGCGATTATACTATTTCTTACAAATGATGTGTCTAGGTGAATGCCGCCTGGCAACACAGACAGCAGCAGGCATCTGTGCTGCTGAGCTGCTTGACAATGGCTCTGTTGTAAGTGCAAAAAGGTCCATAGTCTTACAAAGCTGTATTAAGGCTGAACCTGTATGAAATATACTACAGAGAAGCATATACTACAACTTTAATTCCCAACTTTAAAGCATTCCCTGTCCCGAGTTAGACATTCTTGGATATGACAAGTCAAATATTTGAATCTGCTCAGATGAGCTGCTATGATTTTACTGCACAAAAGCAGCAAATACTATTAAAACCAAACAAAAAGAAAACATTGAAATGTACCTTGCTATCTGTGAGAAACATGGCATCATAGCTATATTGTGTAGCTATAGCTATTAACAGCAAAAGAACCCTGATTATATTAATGCCAAAAGAAAAACACCTGGATGGGAAAATACAAGTACAGCAGTTCAGCTGCTGCACATATGAGCTGATGAATTTGTGGTTTGCAGAATACCTACAAAGTTTAGATGCTATATAATACAGACTGAATATAATATGGAAGTTCCTGCAAGAAATCTGATCTGTTATTGTTTTTTCAACAGCAGCTGCCTTCAGAAGGCAAGAACTTGCTTATTAGTTTTTCTTCTTTGCATATCATAATAAGGTTTCTTAAATGGACAGTAGCAATTACTCACCACATCCTCATTATTCTAGCCCACACAGTCGATTGTCATGTGTCTCCAAACTATTCAATGGCTTTCTGAACTCTGCTGTGCTCTTTCTCTTAGAAGTTGCCTGATAAAACCATCAAAGCAAGCAAAACAAAAGCCCAACATCCTTCCCTGGTACTAGTTGCTTCTTAAAAGTTTTTATGCTTGACTAGTTGTACCAGACTATTGTGATACAGTCAACACATATCCATTTGATGCCCCCTGATTATTTTTATGCGTTACTGCTTTGCTGTACACCATGGATGGCATTTCACTGAACAGGGAAAGATGCTCTTTCTGCCTCATGTGCAAAGAACAGGTTGGCAAGCTTGCCTCATCACAAAGACCGAGCACCCTGGGTTGTGGAGAACAAGTGATGATGCTGGCTCCCATGCTGTAAGCAGAAAGGCTAAATAACTCAAGGGTCACCCCATCTCTGAGTTGTTTAGTGTCATGTCGGAGCCCCACTCTCTAGCTGGCATATGCTCCAAGAAGGTAGAAACATTAGGCACAACATTAAAGAGCCCGGGGATTGGGTATCTGTGGGTTGTTAAGCCCCTCTTGCTTGTGTTCAAGCAGAAAAGGCACATTCACAACAAACAAGATGTTTAAAAGAACAGCAGCAGCAGCTTGGGTTGTTGCAACATGCAAAATAGACAATTAACTTTACTTCTTGTTAGTGCACTTGCAAAATATGACAACTCTTTCCCCAAATATAAATTTTCACCCATGATCATCATGGCTGTCAGGATGCTGTCAACATAATCATGGTTGTCATCTATATAGCTGTTTATTCACATTTCAAAAGGAAAATACATAAATAATTGTGTCACTAGCTGCACTGTTTGCAGTTCTCAGGCAGCTTTGTGGCATGGTGTGAATCACAAGAAATAAACAAGGCTGGGCTACAAGTGGTGCGGTGACTGTAATATCTAGTTGCTGGGATACTTATGCACCCCATAGCACTATCTAAGGACTCCCAAGGAGAATAAGCAGGGATAAACACGACCTGACAAGTCCCAGGGACACTGGGCCATGAGATATTCCTGCTGATCATGCCATAACCATAAGTCCCTAATCAACCACCCACAGCCAGATTCAACTCCAACCCCATGAACAAAGTGCCACTACCAAAAATTACTCCAGTTCTGGTCTCATGTAACTTCTATGTAAAAAGAAGCAATGACAGATACATTGGCAGTATCGCCAAGTACCTTCTTATCTTCAGCAGGCTGGCAGTGCTGGTGAGGTAAGTCCCTTCCAAATGCCTGCATCACAGCACAAGCAGAAGCTCATGAGAACCTAGGGTCTATCAGATCAGGCATGTGTCCTCTCAGCCCTTGATTAGCCCCTCATTAGGTTGCTCACCACAATTTATAAACAGAAATGTGTATTTCATTTATGATGGATCCAAAGGCAAAGATCCAGGAAACCCGTGCCACTAGTTACATGAATGTGATCCGAAGATCTTGTCTAAATAATAATCCCACCAACTCTCGCTAGACAAGCTGCTTCAGAAGAATAGGAGAGGTGTTACAAGATGGATGGGGAAATTACTACCTTAAAATTTTACAAAATTCCACTAAGCATACAAAACCATGTAGCTTTGGCATTAGATAGAATGGAGTATTAGACAGAATAATTTGCCCATACAAAGCCCTTTGTGACCTCAGAGATTTATGCCTATAATCAAGAGATTCATATTAGAGATAGTCCCTCAGTGCGTTACTATTATATATAGTTGAGTCACTACAGCTGCAATCCTACATACACTTACCTGGAAGTAAGTTTCATTGAACTAAATAGGAGAGGAAACATGCATAACATCACAGCATGGACATGGATATTGTAATTGTGGTCCTCTGAAGGCTCTCTTTATGAAACAAAATAAATAAATTTATCACCCTAGAGTCTTATCTTCTTGTAATTGGCATTGATTATATTTATTACCCAACTTAAAGTAATACCTTTGTTAGTACATATTAGCATACAAAGCACTACCTTTTTATTTGTATTATAATTTTCTGTACTTCCCCTCACCCAACAACTGTTCAAATATTTATTATACAGGGCACAGTTTTTCTATTCTTAGACATACTCTAGAACTGAAGTATCTATTTTACATGTTCACTCTTTAGATATATTACATTAATGAGCTGGTTAGAATCCCTCCATTAGTTCCCCCTCCCCCCAGCTTGTTTTATATGGAAATCATGCTATAAAAATTCTAAGAATATGACTTTTACAGGCATGTAAATGACAAGATGCAAAGCAAACAACAAGGGGGAGGTCTATGGTGACTGTGAATATGAAGCAGGACCAGTAGGTAGGCAATTCGTTTTTCAGTGGATATGAAATGATCAAACTTGTAATTAAATAGGATTAATTTTCAGAGGACAGTGTTTCAGCTATTTGAAATGCTTCATCGTTTTTGCACATTTTTAAGTTAGGTATTTTCTTGATACTTTTTGTTTACTGCATTATAAGGGCATACTCACAATTCTAGTTGCTGAAAGAAAAATGTAGAGTCGAACCTATTTACTTAATTATGATTTCTTCTCCGCCAGTATATTTCCTTCTTCTCTTCCACTTGTCTACTTGAGAAGGTCCAGTGCTAATTTTCTAAAACAGGAAGGGCTGCACCAATTATTTTGTTGAAGGAGGCAAATAGGAAGGGGAGAAATTTCATGACCTACCAGCTGCTTATTGTTTTATATTCCATCTGCTGTTCACAGCGCTTTGCTTTCTGATCTGCAGTGGTGGTGCCATTTTTATTTTTACTTTTTAAACAAGAGGCACTTTTTAAAGGAGTTCTGCCAGCCAGGGGGCATGTAGGCAATATGGCAAGATCATGTCACTCAGGCAATCAGATCTGGCTTTATGATGGCATCACGCAGCTAAATCAAAGGTAAGGAAATGCAGACTGTTTCAGTGGGTGAGGTTCCCCTGGTTATTTGCCAAAACAGGGAATCATTCCAGGATTCCATTCCCTCCCCAAAGTCTGTCTTAACTTCTGCTAAGCCTCAGAAAGGACTGTGATAGGGCACAGTGTGGCTTGAAAGTCCAGTCTACCTAGATCCTATGCCCTCTTATCTGGAAGGCTTCCTTCCTAATCCCAGTTTTTGGAGTGTGTTTGAATACTCACTACCAGAGAAATGTCACTTTCCCAATCTCAGTCATAGGGCTAAAAACAAGCTTGGTAGCTGGCAGCAGAGGGATGTGGTCTATTAATTCAGCACCATGCAGAGGTGTAGCTAGCAGTACCATATACAGAATGCTGGCAACCTGGACTGCACTTGTTCTGGATACTGTGAGGCATTCAACAGCATAGGACAACATTTTGCTCAGTTAGTAGCCCCTATGCTGACTGTGGCACCTTGCAACCATTTCTGGGAAGGAATTAGGTTTCTTTCATGTTCATGTGACATATTCTTTCCGTAAACTGTCTGGTAAGTCAGCACTGGTAAAGACCAGTAAGGCTTCTGTACCCTGATGACTTTCTCCCCTGTTTCTTCTGAGTAAGTCCAGTCACTAAGCCCTGCATCTGGGCTGGCAGCTACAGAGACACAATGAAGAATGAATGACAATAATGCATTATCAACAAAATTCTGAAACAGGCCCAGCCAACTAGGCTGAGTGTTAACTGCTGTGAGTATCTGGACACTTAACAGTGGACGTTTGTAATCAAGTCTAACTTGCAGTGTATTTTAGTTTCTTGCTGAAATATCAATTTGACACTGATTTCTGTGAGCAGCAAAATAAAGGGGGAACTCAAACAATAGCAACAAACGATTTGCTGTTCTGGAAACTCTAGTGTTCTAGTGGTGGTGCAGGTTCATGGACATGGTTCTACAACGCTGCATGTATTCCATCTTTATATGTTACTGTGATCACACAAGTACAGCACGTTGACTACCACAGGTACTAAATGTGCACAGCAGCACTTGAATCATGCTGAGTTACACACACAGGTGCAATGGGAAAAAATGCCTACATGCCTTTGTTCCTGCTAAGTAAATTATGGCACAGCAAGAGAGAAAGAAGCAGCTGAAAACATTTTTTTTCAAGAAGTCATCTGAAGTTTTTCATATCTCTTTAGGTGCATTACTTAATATGTTAATTTGCATTTCATTTGAATCTCTATTGCTGAATAGAATGAGGCGTGCAATGCTTTCTGCATAATACATCGTGCATAAGTTCTTTTGTCCTGCATTATTTCCCTGTCCACAGTCAAACACCTTTTCACTGACTAATGCCAGTTTGTACTGTATGCCTAATAAAACATCAAAATCTTTATTTTAAATTGCAGCACTGCTTTGCTTTTAAAAGAGCAATTTCACATTTCTTTGGAAAAGCCATCTGCTTGTGAATGACAATGGTTCTCATCAGTAATTTTGAGAGGAAAAACAGTCATTACACTTTAACACATCTCCAAGTACTGAATAAAGAATAACATCCAACTATTATTTAAATAGACTGCATTCTTTACAGTGCAATGTCTAAAGGCCAAATGTGTTATTATAATAATAAGAGCATTTGTAACAGGTTGCAGTGTAACTGAGGCCCAAGGTGAAGTGGCATTATCTTGAGCAACAGCCTTTCAGCTGAACATTTTGCCACAAAATATTGTCATCTGTAAATCTATCTACTGCAAATACTATAATTATCTGTTTGTGCCAACAAAGTCAAAGCGGACACCAGGAATAACTTTTCTTCCTGTAGCCTTTCAAAATATTTTAATGATATCCATCTAACATAGCAAAAAGGCAATATCTGCTGGTGTGAGTCACCTAAACATAGGTAGTCTTATGAAATGTTAAGATATGAAAGTCCTGCTGTAGGAGCACTAGGTTCAAATCTCAATTTGCCTCACATAGAGTCAGACTCCCCACATTCTGTCTTTGTTTAAGGGACATGGCTAATTATGTGCACACATGAAGTCTTTGCCACTGATGGGGTGCGCATATCTATTCAACACTCAGTTATCTAAGTTTAATACTTCAACTAAGTAGTTGCAATTAGTAGATTTTTACTTTCAGAAAAAGAAAGTAGAACATCCCTGTCCACCCCACGCTAATTATGTTCCTTTTTTGCTTCTCTGGTTTGTTTAATCTCCTATTTCACATCCCCTGAATTCTGGCTTATTTGAGTATCTCAAAATAATATTAAAATTGTAGTAGATGGGGAAGAAGTGTTAACAGCTGTTGGATCATTCATTTCATTTACATTGGAGGTAAAGAGCTGGCGTACCTCAATAAGAACACAGAAGTGCCCTGCTGGATCAAACCAAAGTCCCATCTAATCTAGGGCAGGAGGGCACTGAGAGACATACTGCCTACTAGTGATCCTCAGCAACAGGCACTGAGAGACATACTGCCTCTGGTACTGGAGATTAAATACATCTGTCACAACTGGTACCATTGATAGGTTCTCACCATGACTTTGCATAATCCTCATTTAAAGCCATCCAAGTTGGTGAGGACTATTTGGGTAGCAAATTCTACACTTTAACTATGTACTGTAGCAGAAGTACTTCCTTTTTCTCTGTATCACCATTCACCATTGAAGCTCCATTGAAGAAGACGAGGTTCTAGTATTACGCAAAAGGGATATGGTTAGACTGGAACTACTATCATCCCTAACCACTGACAATTAGTGCTGGACAGAATTGGGGACCAACGTCTGGAGGGCACAGGTTCCTCATGCCTATTTACACCTTTCTTCCTTCTGTGTTCTAAAGGTTTTGATAAAATCATGCAAAAGAAACTGATCTCACTTATATTGTAATAAGATCCTTTTTGTGCCCTCTTTATGTATCTTTCTTCAGCACATAGTAAAACCATACAAAAAACAATCTTGATAGAGCTTGATGTAAATTCACATCAAGATATTTTATTTCCCTTTTTGACTTTTCTGTTATGCAAATATTTTAAGGCATGCAGGTGCACAGTGATAAGAATGCAGAAAAACATGCCTTGGGGCATTTATGGATTCTGCCACATCAAGACTGACAAACACTGCCAAAAAAAAGAAAAAAGTACACATGTGCCTTGAAGGAACCGAAGAACTGAATTTATAGTAAACCCTGGATGCACACTTTTCAGTGCAAAATGCGGAAATTAAAACAGAGCAGTACATTGGTTCAGCTTCAGAAAGAAGATTAAGTTTTCAGGACCCTGAAATGAGATGAGAGCTCCAAATACAGATAACTTGGGAAGCGCTAGTATTTCAGAAAAATGTGGTAAGTACTACTCTGAAAACAGTACCCATAGGAAATGCTTTGCCTTTTAGGATGAATGTGTGCTGTGAAGCTCTTCCATGAAAGGTACAAGTTGAACTAGCATCCTACTTCCATTGGGAAATGTTGACTTAGTGTAGGGATAGGACGAAGTGACCTAAAAACAGTTCTTAATATACCTCTCTGTGGTTACCTTCTAGAATGTATCATGGGTTCTAGCTCATCAGACTGTAGCATCAGAATGCAAACTGAAACAGAGAAATGGGAAGAGTATAAAGAGGTCCGCCTGGCACCGTCGTTACTGGTTTTTCGGCGCCAGGTAAAGACCTTTTTATTTAAACATCATTTCAATTGTTAAAACATATGATCTGGCCTGGGCAACTTCTTCTTCCTTCTCTTTCTCCTCCTATATTTTTATTTTATACTGATAATTTTAATTTTGTATTTGTAAATCAATGTATTTTTTGTATTGTTATATTTAATGGTAATTTATTATGTACTATTGTATTTCAATGTATTTTATCATGTTGTAAGCCGCCCCGAGGTTTCGGCAAGGGGCGGCATAGAAATGCTATAATAATAATAATAATAATAATAATAATAATAATAATAATAATAAGAAGAAGAATAGTTGGACTCTTACAGGATGGTACTCAGGTTTTACACAGAGACAGGCAATTGAAATGTAATACCTTTTTTTCCCCTTTTTTTTTGGGGGGGGTAGTCTAGCTGAAATTAGGAGGGTGATACTCCCTGTGTATCAGTTTAAGCAGAAACATGTGAGAGGAAGCAACATCTATTGCCAGCATAAAGGACCTTCATTAACCAGAAGAGCAGTCCTAACTTGAGAGACAGCTAAACACTCTAAGATGTTCCATTAGTTTACATAAATTGTGGAGGCTAAAGCAAAAGGCTTTTCCCTGTCTTTTCTCTTGCACAGATCATGAAACTAGGTTGGAAGCTTAAGTTGAATGCTATACCAATGAGTATGTAGACACAGTTAGACTACTTTCCTTTAAGTCATTTTTTAGGAAAAGAAAATAGAAAACAGGAGGCAGGAGATTCCATTTAGGTTAATTGCAATAAAATGCCTTGCAAAGGAAGGATTGATTTGTTTAGCCTCTGAAAGGATAGCGTAAGTTGCAAACAAATGATTTTATTTGCATCTAATGACTTTCTGAACTAAGAATTCCAATAGCCAAAAGCCCCAGCCATCTGGGCCAATGGTTAGTGGTGATGGCACTAGTCTTAAATCTGTATCTGCAGTTCTTTCCCACCCCAGAAGTATATTATTTTAAAAATAAAAAAGAGTTAGAGAATGCCTCAATTTTGCCTGCTCTCATACCAAAATGATCCATTCCCTTCCAGAAGCATTTGTCAATGAAAGGATGATACCAATGCACCAGGGAAAACAAGCTAAAGGAAACAACCCATAATGGAAGCAGTAACTAAAGAAATGAAATGAGTGAAAATTTAAACAACTCATCTACTGGACTATTCATGTGCATACTGGGAAAAGAAAGAATTGTCCCCTCCAGGGTGACAAGGAAGATGTGAATGGTTCCCTCTAGGGACTGAAAAAGTTATTTGGAGCAAGGCTTTCCTGCAGTGTTGTTAAGATGCCATACATTGACCAATAATTCGAGCTCTTGGAAAAAAAACATAACCAAGTAATAAAAAATAACTTCACCCTCAACTAAAATGAAAAGACAGCCAATATTTCCCACCAGGTATGAGATATGTGGTTATTTCTGTTTAAAATATTCACTTACTGCTCTTTTTAAAGTTACTGGAGTTCAGTTGGCTTCTCTGAGTAGGCACTTCCAAAAAAATAAAAAAAATTATAAAAAGCTAGCACAGAGAAAGTGCAATTTAGCTAGCAATTAATCCTTAATGTGATCTAATTATTCCTGACATTTGGGCATCAGGCACTATACTTCAGGGGCCATATTCTCCTCTCACTCTGTAGGTAGGATTTTGCATTGAATTCAAGTAAGTGAACCGCTGCCATCAGCTTTCAGTTAAATTAACTTCCTCCCCACAAACCTGATCTGGAAACAAAAGAGGCATAAGATAATTAACCATGGCTAAAGTGGAAGAAAAGCTGACGTTCCCTCATGGCCATACTTTGCTGGTGATGCAAAACAAGGTGCAGTCTAAATCCTTCCGTTCCAAATGCGCAGCTGCACATTTTATTCCCAAAGACAGATAAATTGTAGGGAATAAGCATACCTGACAAGTCACAGAGACCTGTATCTGCAGAATTCTAGACTATGTTTAGGGATTTGGTTTAGCTCCCATTTCTCCTTGCAGTAGTTGCATTTTACTAGTGGGGGAGGTGACCTCCATAGCTCCTGCTCTCCCCAAAGATGGGGAGAGGATTTTTTCAAACCTTGATTTATTTGTGGTGGCAAAGTGCTTTGACACTCAAGGGTGAAATTCACCTTCTTGAGAAAGGCCAGCAGAAAGTTTATGCTTAAGTGGACCTGAGTGGATCATAACCCTTTTGCTGAGCGACTGCAGTGGAAATAATTTTAGCCTTTAATACATGGACCTAGTTCTTCACATTTATAAAACGGAAGGCGAAGTGCAGAAAACAGCTGAATTGATATATATTTCTAATGATAGACCCAAACATTCTCAAGTAAAATGCAAATATAAAGATAAATTTGAGAGAAAAACTCAAGTTCATTTATAAAACTAATATGATGGCTTGAAATTCAGCACCTCATTTAAACAGATCAAAATAATCACACATTGCATTTTTATAGCTGAAACCATAACAAATGCAACTTTCTGATTTTATACAAAATAAGCAAGCCACAAACACTGCGCAGTCATGGAATTGTTCATAACCTTTTCTAAAAAATGTCTTGCTCAGAGCATATATATATATATATATAAGACATAATCAGAGATTTTGTTGTTAGGATTTTTAACAGATAATACTTGGAACTGATGGTACAGAAGGATGCTGAGACCCCCAATTCTCAGGGGGTCACCAAACTGCCCCCAGTCATGGTTTGTTGTCTGTCAGAACACATACAGCCCTTATAAAGTCTCCGTTTCCCAAAAGGGATCTGTCAGGAAGTCCTAAATGCACAACTCTTTGTTTGAACAATCCTTGCTTCTGAATTTTCAGCTGGAATCCAGATTTATTTATTTATACAGAATTTTTGGCCTGAAATCATTTATACAGTTATTATTAACCACTGTAAGGTAGTTTCAGTTAAGTGTTTATCAAAACAGTCCAAGGTATAATGCTTGCCTTGCACAGAATCCCCCCATTTTACTTTGTTATAGTTGTATTCATTGTTAGAGCTGTGAAATGAGCCAGAGAAATTTCTGTGTACCTGTTGCCATTTTTCAAGTTTCTGAACTACTAATTAGGGAATATCTCCAGGAAGTTTCTTCAATGTTAACCTTTGAGAAGGACAGTGTTGAAGGTTCCAAAAAACACTGAACCAAACACACTGAAAACCAAAACAAGTTTGGCTTAGAATATTACTGTCTGACTTTTCTCCTTTTTACTATTCAGTTAATGCAAAAATGGACCTAATTTACTACTTTAGTTGTACATGTATTTATGCAAAACAACACTGCAAAATGGCAATGCTATACAAGCAGCTGACATTTCAAGAAATTATTGGTGAATCTTCCAACTCCAAATGTAACTGCATTTGCCCACAGAGGTAAATACTTGCCGTTCAGCAAATGCTAATATTGGAGACACGAAATCTAGAAAAGCAAGCTTGAATGTTGACCATTACTTGGAGTGTTTGCGGAGAAGCATATGTCTACACACTACTGGTGAACAGTGGAGTACATGATTTGTTCACTTCAATGTTATTTGTTAGTATCATTCCTAGACCTAGTTGCATATTTCACATAGGGAATATTTGGAGAAAGATAATAGCACTGGAGCAAATAGGCAGCTAATACTTATTTGCACTGGAATAATTATTCACTGGCAAGAATGTGTGTTCACACAATTAGTTTTATTTGAATATTGCAACATTACTGTGCACAAACTCACTGAAACCTCAAGGATAAGATTCAAATAAATTGGTCAGTGAAACTGAAAAATACCACCAGCAAAATCCTCTGTCAATTTTACATTAACTTCACAGCTTTCCTGCCAGTGTGCACAAGATGAGGTTCTGGCCCTTCCATTGATCCGGGTGCCCAGTCAAGTTGGTTGCATTTGAATGTTCAAATACTTTAATGTACTTTAATTCACAAACAAATTACAAACCTCACTGACAATTATATTATGGTGGCTGTTCATTAAAAGAATCTCATTTGATTAATGAAAAAGCTGTTAAAACTTTCTCATTCATTACAAAAGAGGAGACCTACCTCTGTACTGGCTCCCCATAGAAGAGCATCAAGTAATATACAGTGGTACCTTGGCTCACGAACAAAAATTTCATGAAAATTTTGACTTGGGTCACGAACTCCGCTTTGGGTGGCGACCAAGATTACAGCCATCTCCCCCCACCCCCCGAGTGGGGAGATGGCCACAATCGCATTTGCGTTCGTGCAGGGAACACATGTGTGATCACGGCTGTGCTGTGCTGCGCCCGTATTTCCTACAGGAGCGCACCTGTGATCACGCATGTCTTCCCTGCATGAACGCAACTGTGATCCTGGCCATCTCCCCACTTGGGGGAGTGGGGAGATGACCGTAATCGTGCTGGTTGGGGGGGGAGATGGCCGAGATTGCACCCATCTTTCCTGCAGGAGCACGCCCATGCCAGGGTTTCTTTGAGAAGCGCCACCCCAACATAAATGTAATGAACAGAGTGTTGAATTTGATGAACAATAACGTGATCTCTTATTTCCAGAGTGGGAAAAAACAAGTGGCTATGGACAGATTTTTCACCAAAATTGACCCTGCAGCTAAGAGACAACGAGAGGAAACCCCTGAAAGAGATCTCCCCAATGTCCTTATGGAAGGGGATTCTCTCCCAAAACAATAATTCCCCCCCACCTAGGTTAGTGTTCTCCACTGTACAGTACTTCGTTACTTTGTTGTTGTCACTTTGTTTCAAAATTTCTGATTAAAAAAAAGTTACTGAACAGATTAACCTTATTTACATTGAACCTTATGGGGAAATGTGACTTGGGTCACAACCAGAGTCATGGAATGGATTAAGTTCGTGAGCCAAGGTACCATTATATAACAAAAAAGGATAATGTCATTGTAGCCCAAGACATTTTGTTGCCTAAGGCTGAAGAAAGAGTACATTTCACCCCACCCCAAAGCTGGTCATGTTTTTTTGGCACCTGAGGCAGAAAATCCCATTAAGCATTTCTCCCCAAGAATTTTGTTATTAAATCACAATGATAAATAATACTATTAACTGCCTTTCCTTGATGCCCCAGATCTGCCTAATGGTAGGACAGGCTTTGAATATAATAGAACTGAATAAACTAATATGACTGAGTAAAAGAACCCTTAGCTGGTTCAGTTTAGCACTGCATTATAAAAATAGACCTGGGGGTTCAATAAGGTACAAAAGAGAAGCAACTAATAATTTTTTCCTCTTTAAATAAGGACAAATGTAGCAGATTGTATGTTGGTTTTGAACATGGGAAATGCTGGTTTTGGGGTTTCAGTCTATGAAACATAAATTATAAAGCACTTTATGGAAAAAATGGATTTATAGATCTAAAATGTTTGTTTTTGCCTAGCATCCTTAAGCACTGCCTTAAGGGTAACAGCCTGGAATAGTGAGGTGCAGAAGTCCATGCTACCAACCAACAGTGAAGCTTCTACAACAGAAGTGTAAGATCATTTTGGCTAGGCAAACCTCATACTTAAGAACAGGAGTCTGGATCAGGTAGCTGCCAGTTGATGAGGTGGGAAATAACAGATTTGGGGATGGATGAACAAGACACAAGAGGAGGCAGGAGAGATGACTCAGAAATACAAAGCTGGGTGGGGAGGGGAACAGGGACAGAGACAAGAGCTTGGTGACAACATCACATAAAACCCCAAAACTGTGTATTCCTGGCATGAAAGGGATGGACAGTCAGGTAGGTAGATAACTGGGAAGATGAAGGTGAAGATATTCCAGAGCCAGGTGGCTTCTGGGGAAAGTATTTAGATGGCAGGAAAAGAAAATAGAAGCAGGAGGCTGACAAAACAGAAGCCATGAAAAGAAGAGACATGAGTGTGTACCAGAGGCCTCTGTGGGGTTGGCAATAGGTGAATAGATGTGGATCTTCTGTAAAGATGAGAAAAAATATGGACAGAGAATCCAGAAGGCTACTGCGGAAAGCGAATCTCACCTGTTTTTGCTGGGAATGTGTAAGCATTTTGTTTTCATTGATTTCTTATAAAAACTTTTCAAAAGCAAAAATTTCTTCAAATTCAGAACAGGGCTTGAATCTTGGGCATCTTATCCTATGAGTGCTAAACAATGCTTGCCACTTGTATCTTCTGACAGGCTCCTTGAATGGGACAGCTATATGGCAGCTACACAGTCCTCTATATAAGAATGAAGTTTGCTCGGGCATATTTGGAGATTTTCTGTTTCTGGTCAGAATTTTTCAGAATTCACTTTTTTCACATTTAAAATGGAGAGAAGATTGGAATTTTCACAAAAAATCATGTGAAGGAGAAAAATTCCTGTGTTCATTCTTTCCTTATTGGTATAGATATATAAATATTGGGGTTAGATATTTGTATGATGTCACATTTGCTTTATTGGGTCAACTGATACTGTCTATGTATATTTTGTTTAGCACTATTAGCATAATGAAGACTTGAATGCAAAGCTTCACTAGGACAGATAAGAAAATGAGGAGGGGTTAAGCTAGTAATACCAAGAGTAGTAATGATT
>NW_025335798.1:19894732-19915423 GCF_004798865.1 Varanus komodoensis
AAGTAGTAATACAGATGAATGTGCTGCTGGTAATAAATGAAGAGCTAACCCTGAAATAAGATGGACACAAATGCAGCACAGGAAAAGACATTCTTTTGTCACCCACCAGTTAGGTTTCCAAATGAGTGGCTAATTTGAGAAGGCTACTTTCCCCCAATTCTACTTCAGATGGTTCATGACAGTTATTTAGATAATTTAATTTTGTCTCTCAAGTTGTGCACATTAACATCTATGTATTAAACTAAATGCATTTATAAAATGGGCTTATATATGAAGATTATACATAGGGTTGAATGGTCCTGTTACCCTGCCTGCCATCACTTCATGGATGCATTCTCTCAGCTGCCCCCACACAGAGCATCTGCTAAGTAATCCTTTGTTCATGCAAGTCTATCGTAACATCCAAAAAAACCTAAATGGAAGACTGCATGCTCAGATGGCTTCTTGTTCTAACACATGATGAGGACAAACAAGGGACAGCTGTGTGCTTGATGCGCTGCTTGTGAACTTCTCGATGCCTTTTGCCTGGCTTTGATTAACAAGGGAGCATTAGACTACCTAAAGACAAGTGACTTAATATCACATTTTGTGAAACAGATATGGAGTCTGATCCCTAAACAGCCCCTTCCGCAACCTTGCATTTGCTGCTGAAACATAGAGATAGCAGTGAAAGTGAGAAACAAACTTCCCCAAAACTTATTAGACAGGGAAAGCTGAAAATGCTCCATGCCACTATCTTAGATACCCAGCACAGGCAGTCTCCAATCAGCAGCCCTCCCATTCACCAAAGCAAAGCAGTCACCTTCCAAGGCAATGCCACTTTTTCCCCTATGGTCATATCAACAAAGCTAAAACATAGATCAAAAGCTTAACCAACAGTTAAGCAGCCAGTATCAAAGCCTCCCTCTGCAGCAAAAAATGGGGAAAGAAAATATACTGCCTTCTCACATATTCACCAACCTCAATCCTATCAGGGACCAAAGGAGAAAAGGTGGATGCATCCTGTGTGATATCCAGATTCAGCCTCCTGTCACTGATCTGGATTGGACCCACGTCATTCCAAAAGGGAAGATAAACTTGTCCCCTTATTTTCCTCTGAATTGTCCCCCCTATGGGGGCGGGCGGGCAGGTGGGCGAGAGAGAGAGAGACTCCATAGTCCATTTTTAAAGTTGTGGATTTTTTAACATGCATATTTTTTGACCGTAAATTCAGAATTTGGAAATACCATCAGAGACCATATACTTGCATTCAAGACTGAAAACTGGGCAATTTTGAGATTTTTGTGAACTGAAATGAAATGAAATCTGCATACATTCCTATTTGAGCTGATAAAGTATCAAGAGAGGCAGGCATAGTGCACAGGAATTGCTTTCCTTAGTCTCTGGGGAGAAAAAGGTTTCCTTCTAGGCCTCCAGCTTGAGCTGGGTGCTAGTGAATTCCCACAATGCTATTACAGAATCCTCATGGCACTCTAAAACTTGTTATATATATGCAGGATACTGGGCCTAAAGTACAGAAAGAACCGTTCTGCTCCAGTAAAGGAGAGGTGAATATATCAATCACCTCTGAGAGGTTGCAACCCTACGTATGGTGCCCTCCGTGCTTATAAGCCCTGCACCTGGAGACTTAAGAGGCATCCTTTGCGTGGCAGGGTGAGTATCAGAGGTGAGCTTCCCTTTCCATCATTGTGCCGGCTCTTTCATTAGACTGGCATTTCAAAAAGACTGGGAAGGAGACTAGACAGACCTCAGGGTAGTTCACATCCTGGCCTCACCAGTCTCCTTCCTTCCTATCCAGCACAACATTCCCCTTTACCCTCTGTGAGGTTGTGTTCCCAATCTGAGAGCAGCAGCTAGAAAAGTTCTCTCTGTGCTGGCTTCAAGAAAAAAGGGAGAAGGGCTGGAGCTCCAAAGTAGAAGCATTCTCTCCAGCTTTGGTACTGAGACTCCCAGGATCCTATGGCACCACCGATACAGACTCAGGGCCACAGGACTCTTCCCTCCAAGTAATACCCAATCCATTAAGTTGAAAGTGATAACACAAATATGGTCGTTATCTTTCCTTGTTATTTACTTGGCACTGTCGATTTATTCCAAAACTCTGTTGCCATGAAGAATAGGAAACTTGAAGACGAACTATGGTTTTAAAAAAGTAACTTATTTTCCTGAGATAAAAATCAGATTATAAAAAATGCCTTCAATTCCTCAATACTTTCTCCTCTCACTGTTTGCAATTTGTAGAATTTTACAACTGTTTTTATACAAGACATATAATATGTTATATATCCTCTAGTCTTTTCCATCTTCCCCCATCCCTTGCCCCACAACACCTCACCTCAAAACTATTTTCAATTTTATTACTAGCTGCTTTTACATTAAATGATTATCTTGAGGACATGGATGAAATTCCTCATTTTGTTCTTCATCCAAGAAACAAGAGAATATGAAGATTTAATATAATCTCATCAGTCGTCCAAAATGCAGGGAGAAGCCTGTAGGGTTCTGTTCAGCTCTCCAGCAGCTCTCAGCCACAGAGAAAACAAGATTTTTTTTATGATGGTGATTAAACATGTTTTATTAAAGATTTTTTCTGGCATTTTTCATACTTTGCTTCTATCACATATTACTCGCCCCACTTTCATTTTCTCCCTTTCCATTTTCCTTTGAGGTCTCAGTGTTCCTCTTACTTTTGTTGAAAATGACATTTGGTGTGCTTTTTTTTTTTCCTTAGCATTGCCTGCCTTACTTCTCCTATTTGTTGTTGATCTGCTAGGTCAGTTAGGAATATGGAACATATGCTCGGATGATAGTGTTCATTATAGAGTGAGACAAGAACAAAACACCTCTGTTCTTTCAGTGCATATTTCTACCGTGAGTCTAGCCATCAAAAAAAATTCAGAATCCACCTTAACTGCACCAGCAGAAATGTTACATTTCAAAGCAAACCACAAGAATATTTTACTTACACACAGCTAAAGATTCATCTGAATCATCTGGACAATCAGGTTCTCCATCACAGAGCCAATTCTGGGATACACAGGTCAAATGATCAAGGCAAAGAAACTCGCCTAGATCACATAAGTGTTCTGCAAACAATAACAAAAATATGAATAATGAAATGCTTAAAGGATGGTTGAAAATTTTAAAAATGAAAATATGACAGTTCAGTGAAATGAGACTCAAAAGCAGCTAGATTAAAAATGAAACATAAAATGCATTTCCTGTATGGAAAACCTAAAACCAAAAAATACTATAGCAAATTCATTTAAACATTATCAGATTACTTATATTTTTACAAATATAATGCATTATTGAAGTTAATATTCTACATGAAGTTAGGGACACTGTTTTCACAACCACACTTGCAAAAAACCATGAATATACTTGGGCCTCAGGGAGCTCTTTCCACAATTCTGTGCTGACATGGTCTGCTACTATTTCTGCCTTCCTCTTGACACTAAAAGGGCTCAGTTGACCTTGAGATAATTGTGTAGAGAATCATGTAGTTTCTAAGCATCTGCAGGGCATACAAATTTCCATTGTCGGCCAGAGATACAGTGGCAAATTTCAAGGTACAAACAGTCACCATGACAGAGTCATGAGCCACAGTGCTTAGAAGACTGAGAAAAAGGCATCTGCATAGAGCTATTGCAAGGAACCAGCTCTATTTACTTGCTTTCATCGCCAGCAGAAACGAGTCTTTTGTACAAGAAGTCAGTCTTAATTGTCATTCAAGTCCAAATCACACCAAAATAGTTGGAAATACAACAAGGAACAATATATACAACAGAAAAAATATAATCTATTTCTCCCCAGTTACTATGAGAATTGCATTGAAACTTACAGAAAACAGTGAATTCTGAGGAGAGTGACTGATAAGTGAAACTGATCTTATGAAACCAGACCGATAGAGTCCAGGACTTGCCTTTGGACTTCTATGAAATGTGATACTCAAACTGACCCGAGTTATTTTATTGCCTACATGCTTTGCAAATGTGTCTTCTGTGGGCAGTAACACTCAATGCTAAAATACCACAAACACCATGGAACAACTCCTCTGGATAGCTATCTTCTCTGAATAACTATCCTTTCTGCCCTCACCTTCACATGATAGACATGATCATGTCTTCTATCCTGTAATCAATCATCTTCTCAAAGAGTTTTGTCTTCTTTGTTCCAGCCATTATCTGACTAACCTCATTGCCTGCAGTGTATTAAGAACCAGGTTGTGCCCTGGCTCCACACTGTCAGTGACAGTGCTTGAGGGCAGTCATGCCAATAGCCCAACACTTCATGATAAAACTAGGCCCTCAACAGGATCACCAGCCCTACCCCGGGAAAGTGTCCCTCCTCCCCAAATTCAAAAATCCCTTGATAGTGAGGTCTCTGAGAATGGACCACATCCATGGATTTTCCACTCATTCAGATAGGCAAGTCAGCTGATAGTCCAAACCTTTACTAGGAAGCACTCTGATCACAACAATAGGGTGATGACAAGCCCTGATCTGCAGCTTCACATAATTTGGAAAAACCAAATTATTCATGGAGTAATGGCATATTGAAAGAGCTTCTCAGTGGTTCCAAGTGGCCTCAGCATGGATGCTGAGATACCCAAAAACAATTATCTTAGATTCTCATGGACCACCCTGAGAGCATTTCCACCAGTTTGGATAGGAAGGCAACTAGACGGTACAAGCTGCAAAAGCCCTAATTTTTCTCTTTGGCCCAACACCAGGTTTATGAAGGTCCTTTTGGTGAGGATGATGACACCTGTCTGACCTATAGCCATGCTGGTCTTCCAGTCTGAACCCAGGTGGGCAAAGCGGCTAAGTCAGGTTGACTCTCCTCACTACATGCTACACGCTTCCATGCTGTTTTGTGAAAAGGAGACTGATGAAATGCACCTTGCATGAACTCTCTTGACACAGGCTGTGACATTTAGCAGGATGCTTGCTATGTGTTCAGCATGGGTGCTATTACTGCCTCGTTAGATGAGTTAACCAGAAAGAGACAGATGAGCAGAGCAAACTTAGTTTCCCAGGTCTGCTGGCTGAATGTGCTTAGGATGCGGCAGAGGGGGCCTGTCAGTGGTTGACTGGAGTTCCACAAGCAGGAAGACCTGTTTACCCCAGAGGTACACCTTCAGAAAGCACGACAGGTGTAAATGTGTTGTGAGTGTTCTCACCAGCAACAGGCCTTGGTAGAGCACAGGTGGTGGCGAGATGTTCGATGCAAAGCCCAGCCTGAGAAGGGTCCAAGTAGGGTCACTCTGTTCAGGAACTGGCATAGTGGATGTCCCTGCTGCAGTGGTCTCGCTGCATGTGCACAGGCATATGTAGAAGTATTCAGAAGAAGTTCTACTAAGCTAAGAAGTTAAGCAGCAAGGTGCCCTTGTGCCTTTGCCAGGAAGAGCTGGTAGGGCTTTGGAAACAGCGGGTAAGCTGCCACTTGATTCACTTCTACCCCAGTTAGAATTATACCAAAATGGCACAAGTCATGTCTACTCAGGAGGAATTCCTATTGTGTTTGAAGATTTTTGCTTCTAGTCTAGTAGTAACATGATGGCCTGAAAAATTCCATGTAGAGCATGTGAATAAACTACTGTGAGTTACACTGGAATAAATTGTCAGACAATAGTAATGCATAGGATTAGTGTAATCAGGGCAAGGAACGGCTCCGGTATGCTTCTAAAGTGTTTGCAAGGCTTTAAAGAGAATTCTTATTGTTCTGCAATGCTAGGGACAGTTATGTATTATCCCTCTAGGAAATAGCATAGGAAGTACTTGTCACAAATTGCCTGTTTAGTTTGTTTTGTACCTAGATATGCTATTTTCGAGGTCAGTTTAGGAAAGCATTGATGGCAGTAAATTCTGATGAGCACACTCCTACGTTCAATGTACATCAACTGTTTCTATTATTAAGAATACCTAGTGTGCTATTTCCTTGGTTCAGTTGAAGATCTAAGTAATGTTTTACATATAAGCACATATAATAAAGCAACCTTGACTGCATGAGCCTTGGAAGTGAATGCTGTTAGCCATCTTGTCTTTGTTAAAACAAACAAACAAACAAATGACTTCTTAATTAAAATGGAGGATTACCGATCCCATGGAGGAAGTTTAGTTTAAAGTAGTTCAGTGATTCTATCACAATGAACCACTGTTTAAGTGTACACCTGAAACCAAATCAGAGGATAAATGTACCCCCAATTGCCATGTTTACTGAATAAATATTGCTTTGTGTGCCTGGAGCCTCCATAATGCTACATGTAAACTGCAGGGGTACATTATATTATATCGGCAAAAGCCTTAGTATAGTATCAGGCATGGTGTTCTTCTTCCTAACATTCTCAAAATAAACACAGAAAATTGCCTTATATTGCATTGAAATAGAGCCTCATCTAACCAGCAGTGCATGCAGCAGGGATGGGAAACATGTTTTTCACCCCAGGGCCACATTTTCTTATGCCACTTCACAGGTACAACCAAAGCAAATGCGGGCAGTGCTGTGCAACACACATTCCCTCATAAGAATCAGTTCATGTGCATACAGGCACATAGATTCACATTCCCAAGAAACCCTCCAGTTCAGCAGGGTGGAAAAAAATGCTTGCTATTGGAGCCAAGGGAGTGAGGACCCCTCAGTGGAGACTGCAGCGCACAGGAAACCTTTCCAAGAGCTTCTTCTGGCACCAAGGGAACCTTTTTCCAAAGAGGCCTAACAGATGCATGAAGGTAGAACAACAAAAGGCGGTCACAGGAATAGAGCTTCGGCGGGAGGGGCACTGCTTTTCCCCCAGGACCAGGTTACAGTTACTGACAGCAGGTGGCTCACCAGGAGATGTGACATAAAGCAACTTGGACTGTGAGCCTTACTCAGCATGTCCTGGGGATGCTGAGGACTGAACTTGGGGCTGCTTGCATGGGAAGCATGTGCTTGACCACCAAGGTGTGGCCATTTACCAACTAGTGTATAAAGGAATTCAAACTAAGGGCAAATGACTGCCAGTTCAGTCATTTGGAGAGCTTATCAGTTTCTATGCAAATGTAATGCCAGATAAAAGCCTTTATCTAGTTAGCACATCTGGATTCAGTGTGTGAAATGCAAGTCTACCTGAGTCATGGCCACTTAATAAGTAGCACTGCTCACTCCATTTGTAATTAGCAATCCCCTTCCCGTGTTTGTTTATGTTTTTGTTTTTGAGTATTCTTAATTGATTTAAGAGAGTCACATGTTTGATGGCACCTTCAGAAAAACTTTTTGGAAGTCATGTATTGGAAAATAACATGTGCCTTTATAGGTACAGAAAAGTAAGCAAGTTATGTTTGAGTGTCTGAATATAACCCCATTGGTCATCTTCTCGTGAATTTCCTTCAAATTTGTGCTTGCTATTTCACACACACAAGAAAATTGAGCTATTGAAGCTGAAAACTCTGAATTTCCAACATAGACTAAAATGTGGGTAATTTAAAATGTGGTTATTTTATGAAAGCTCTGCATTTTGAAAAAGCTACACATGATTCAAGTATAAATTTTGAAAGCAAGTTTGGCATTTTGCAAACTTCTTCTGAGAAAATATGCTTTTATTTGTGTTCATCTTTATGATTAAGTATGTTTTGTAAGCTAAAGTGGAGTTCTCAGGTATTTGTTGGTAACAACCACTTCATCTGATGCTGGTTTGGAAAAGTAAGATAGAACTGTCCAATGAAGCCTATAAAACCTAATGCCATTTACAATACAAATCTTCTAAGTGCCACTGAAAGCATGCATGCATGCATGCATTTATTTATACATACATACATACCGTTAACATGGCTTTGAAATTGTCATAGACAGAAAAGGTCTACAACTCCAGGCATATTGGGATTGGAAACTTTCTCTGTCTGAACACGCATAGGGTTGCAGCCTTAATTCACTCCACCAAAAATTGATGTGGAAGTAAGTATGCAACCCTTTAGATCAGGGTTAAAACATCGGAGAGTTCCCAAACTTAATTAAGTTGATGCCACATGTATTCCAGGGTCAAGACAAGAGAATTTTTAGAATATGTAGCAATGAGAAATTTGATTTTTTTTCAAAACAGATTCATCCCACTCTTTCCTCCCATACACAAATGCAGAATTGAATGTAATCTGAGGTTGCAATGCAATTTGTGGACCAGTCTGTTTTGAGAATTGTGTATTTGAAAAATCACATACTTTTGAAAAATGTGTAGAAATATGTGAAAATGTGTAGTTTGAGTAATATGCAGAGTTGGCAAATTGCCTTTGAGAGAATTTGTAGCAAATATGCACAATTTTTCATGTGGACCCTAAGAAATGCTTGCCATCTAATACAGACAGAGATCAGAAAAAAACCTCTTTTGAATTAGAATTCACAAGAAATTACTTATTATTATTATTATTATTAGAACATTTCTATGCCGCCCCTTGCCGAAGCCTCGGGGCAGCTTACAAACACAATAAAATATAATAAAATACAAAAATAACAATATAAAATTAAAATTAAGCATATAAAATAAAAAAATAAAAAATATATAAGTATATTTATTTCCTTATAAAGTATATTTATTTACTGATAAAGTATTTAAAGTATAATAAAGTATATTATGTACTTATTTATTTACATATAAAATAAATACATATTTTACTCATTTATCTTTCTTCCAAAATCAAAAGCGGTCAATCAGAGCCGCGCCCCCCCCCGGCCCGATCCCCCAGAATCCTTTGCACCTCCGCCCAGGGCGCCATATGCAGCTTCCCCTCCAATTAAAGTCAATTAAACCCAATTAATAGAAATGTTCTAATAATAATAATAATAATAATAATAATTAAAATTACCCATCAAGCCGCTGGACGGAGCCCCCCCAAATTGGGAGCCCCCAAAGTTCAGGGGGCCGCATGGCCCCCCCCACACCTGGGGGGCGGAGGACCCCAAAATTGGGGATAATTTGGGGGGACGTGACCCCGGTTGACCCCGGCCGGCGGCTAACAAGCTAATTAGGGAATTCCAGCCTTGGCGGACGGGCTAATTGGCTTAATCCCCCATGGATGACCGGAGGCCCATCATGGGGGGGGTCTGAGTCTTTGGGGGGCCCCCCAAGGGGTGGGGGGAGGAAGAGGAGGGGGATGATGGGATAGTGGAGCTGGAGGGGCCATGGAGGACATCTAGTCCAACTGCTGGATCAGGATGATGGGATAGTGGAGCTGGAGGGGCTGTGGAGGACATCAGCTTCAACTGTGGATCATAGGATCATGAGTAGAGTTGAAAGGTGCCACGAAGCCCATCAGCTCCATACCCTGGATCAGAGGATCATGGAATAGTGGAGTTAGAAGGGGCTTGAAGGCCATCAGGTCCAGCTGCGGACAATAGGCTCACAAGCAGAGCGGAAAGGGGCCACGACGACCGCCAGCCCACCCGTGGCTCATGGGCTCACGGGTGCAGCCACAGCGGCCTTGAAAGCCCATCGGCCCCAGCCCCTGTGTCGCAGGATCATGGAACAGTGGCGCTGCGCCGGCCACCGAGCCCATCAGCCCCGAGCGCGCCTCCTGGATCGCAAGCGCTCCCTTCTAGGTCTCCCGGGGGCTACCTGATTGCCGCGCCATCCACCCTCCGCCCGTCCTCCTTGAGGACTAGCCACCTGTGCCCGTCCTCGATGAGGACTAGCCCCCTGTACCCGTCCTCCTTGAGGACTAGCAACTCTCCCCGGCATTCCGTGTCTTCCGGGGGGCTACCTGCTCGCCGCGCCGTCCGCCTCCACCCGTCCTCCTTGAGGACTAGCCCCCTGTGCCCGTCCTCCTTGAGGACTAGCCACTCGCCAGGCATTCCGCAAGTTTGAGATTTTCTGATTCACATATCCTAATGTTAACGTCATAACAGAACTGGACAGAAAGAAATTTGTCACAGGAGCCTAGCCCAATGAGGATTTATACCAGCTCTAAGATGTGCACAGGTGATCTAGCATCGAAACATGTTCTTACTCTGGATTTGAGTTTTTACAGACTAACTTGGAGCCTGATCCTATGCACACTTATTGCAGACCAATGAATTCAGTAAGATTTTCTCACAAGTGAGTACACATAAGATTGCAGGAAAAGGGAGAGTTACAAAGAAAGAATTTACTTGCATCTTACCACTTATTCTTCCAGAAAAGGTAGGAATAAGGGTAGCTGAAGGACACAAAAGCCTGTGAACTATTAAGGCAGAGACATTTCTTCTCTGCTACATTTCATTATGGTTTATACTTTTATCTTTTAAAAATAAAATTCCTCCTTGATTTCAACTGTCTGTCAAAATACATCATAACCAGACTAATGCCTGTAATAATGAACAAAGACGCATGACAGCAACCTATGAATAGCAACATAAATGTCTAAGTAAATGGAAGAACCAGCTAAGAAATATATGAAACCAGAGAACAGTCTTATCACCAATTTCAAGGATAATGAGAGTCAGGCACAGGAAAGAGGAAAAATTATATACTTTTGTTATATGAGGAAAGAGGCAAAGTCAGAATAGCGTGCTGTCATTCTCACAAAAAAGTAGTGTTATATTTTTGTCAGTGAGTATTTAACTACAGCATTTATAGTATCAAAATAATTTAATGTGCCTGAAGCAAGCCACGAATTAGTGCTAACTCGGCCAATCCCACTGATAGACTTTAGGAGTAATTTTGCATCCTGCTTGCTCAAGAAAAATCCTACATATTTTGACACACCAGGCAGAGAGGAAAATGGTGTTTCTTTTCTTATTTCCTGGACTTTCCTTTATGGATTGACTCCATAAAGGAAGCCACAGCCTTGAATTTTGAACAGCTAAGCTAGGGATGTCAAATAGAATATTTGGAGGACTTTCATTCATAGGGTCACCACAACTCAGAGGCAACTTGGCAGCATATAGCACCACCATCATCTTAACTTCTCAGCTTCATCTGGAACTTCTACCTCTTTGGGCACTTCCAGATGAAGCTTTGAAAGTACTGCCATTTTGCATGTCTGCAGGACTTTATAGGGGCCCACATGGCATTGATATGCTTCTGCAATCCCCCTGGCTTTTATTGTCTTCTTACTGTGTTTTAATGTTCTTGTATTTTCTTTTAAATTAGTTTAATTCTTTGGTTTTTAATATATTGCATTGTATTGTTTTTTATACTTTGTTGTAAATCACCCAGAGAGCTTCAGTGATGGGCAGTAGAAAATCAATCAATTGATAAATAGATCTAATTTCTAGCTGTTTTCAGCTGCACTGGTATTCTCAAACATAAAAGAGATGGTGACTGTCTACTTCATACACCTAAGCTACTAAGGACTAGGACTATCCATGAAAAAAAAACAATAGAATGCTGCATACAACACAGCAAAACATGACAGAGGAATTGGGATAACCTAATTGGTGAACATAAAATAACATTGAAAAAAGATATAAACAATATGTTTCTTTATCATTACATTTATAGGCTGAAATTCTTCTGTAAGAACCACCAATACTTTGGCTTTCTGATAATACTAGTTTTCTTCAGAGATCTAGTATGTTACAATATTAAGTCTTATATCAAACAAATAGTTATAATCCAAGGTTGTCCCACATGAACAACTATAACACAAAATAAAACCATAGTGTTTCTTCCCGTTATTAAAGAAACAATTTTTAATTATTAGAAGAAATAGTGTGAAAGCCAACAAATCAAATGTGCAATAAAACATGTGAAAACACACACATACAGAAATGCTTACTAGATCAGACACTAAGAGGTGCATAACATGTGATCAAGATGCTTGAAATACAAACTTAGATAGGAGCAGAGTCAAATATTCTAAACCCAGGCTAGGAATGAGACTCCACAGCAAATCCATAAGTTCTTATATAGCTAAAGTACCATTATAGTCCTGATAGCAATTAAAAACAAAAACCTTATTGAAACATAAGCCTAGATCAAAATAGACACCAAGTAAAATCTGGCATACTCACAAGCAGAAAAAGTATCACAAAACCACACCAAAGCTTGTCCTGTTGAAATTCAGCAGGCTGTACATGAAGGCCAAGCACATGTGAATCTCTCTCAAACCATTGCATTACAAACACAGGTGTACTGGATGAATCTTTTGGGGCTACATAGAAATTCCTTTAAAGGGCAACTACTCAATAAAACCTAGTATTTAGTAAGAAATTGGTGAAATTTCTTTGCCCCCTCTCCATATATAAATAGATGAAGAACAGGTGTTAATTACTTGTTTTCACTGGTGCTAATTCCACCTGATTGGTGATCTGCCGGGAAAGGGGCTCATAAGCAGGAGACAAAGAACCCAGTATTAGCCCAATTCATATTACTGGAATAGTTGCACACACTCTATTGTAGCATACATCATGGGATTGGACAATGGTGTATCAGATCCTATATTGGTGTGTGTGAAAGAGATAAAGGTGGGGAGTGGGCGAGATTGTGATTCAGAGAGAGAAGTGTTTCCCTAAAGTGAGAAATGGAATGTTATTGTTACTAAGTGTTAAGACAAGACCAAAGAAAGAGTGAAATACAGGGTTAATTGAAGTCTCTTAAGGCCAAAAGGCCAAGAATCAAAACATGTAAATGGTTGTTCTAAGGGAAATAGTGCTTTTTTACTTCAAAGTCCTGAAAAATGCCAGGAGGGGTAAAATTGGGGGACAGTGGTAAAACTGTCACCTTCAGTAGAGTTGAGCAGGCAATGGATTACTTTATAACTGGCGGTAAAGAGTCTGAAGAAAGGCCTCTTCTCATTATCTCATCCTCCCTATTTTGATTTAAGAAGCAAATTGGCATCCAAGAAGAATTCGCAAGGCCACTTTGACTTGTTGAACATTTAGAAGGAACTGCGCAGGCTTAATAGGTGCATGAATAGTAACTGACACACCTCTCATAGGTAATAGGCTCATTAGCATGAACATGGGTTGTCGGGGGTCATATCAAGGGATAGTATGATGTAGGTGGACGGAGAAGATTGTACCTTCTGAGTAGCCCAGCCAATGGGGGAAAAGAGGAAGAGTCTGCGAGCCGGGCAAAGGGATAACCTGTGTGGTGGGCACCAGCTCTTGCAAGAACAAATTAAACTTCTCTGCTTGTTACTTTGCCTCCCATATCATCACTGCTTGGATTTTTATATCCTACACTAACCACCAGAAGCTATGTAATTCCATCTGTGTTCTGAAATGTAAGTGTTATACAATGGATTTCCCACATCCCCTGTTAGAAGCAGACATGGCAAATAAGGTTTGAAGGAGAAATTAGTGCAGTTCACATTTAATGGTTCCCACTTGAACCAATATGCCAACTGACGCTCAAACACTCTTCAAAGTTTGCACTTCTCTGTATTTTGCAATAGATGTGACCAATCCATTTTGTAATGGACTTTTTCAATCCAAACAACATATACAAAATGCATATATCAGGGGAAAGTGCACATAAATTGAATATATTTCTTAAACTAACATTCAAATATATAACTTAGGAAACTTTCTTACAAAAATGTAGCTATTTGGCAAAATTGTATTCCAAAATGTAAATACATTAGGGAAAGAATGCACAGATTTCCATGCAAGCATTTAAGAAGTCTAAAAATATCAGTTTCATGATGAGCCCAACTCATGACAGGGAAAGCTGAGAAACAGCAAGAAACTGAAGCTGACAGGTTTTTCTATCCCTAATGGCAACACAGGCTTGTGTATTGCATTCAAGGCCTTCTCCTGGGGCGAACAACAATAGGAGTGCATTTCTCAATTTAAGAATTTGTCGTGGGCTACAACCCCAAAATGGCTGCCATGAGTGGCCTGGCTAGTGACAAAGAGCAAGTTCATAATCCAAAATGCAAAAATTAGCTACAATCCATGCTTACACCAGTGGCTTTCAACCACCCATCGTAGACCAGCACCGGCCCACCAGCACTTCCTGCCAGTCCATGAAAGAGCCACCGCTGGTCCTTGAAAGAGCACACGACGGCAGTCTCTCGCTCGCCAGGACCAGCGCAAGTCTAGCTGGGCTGTCCCTACTGATTCCCCACCTCTTTCTCTGCTGAGGAGGCCGGGGAGGGGAGAGGCAGCTCGGGGGGAGGCAGCCAGGAGCCAGAAGCTCACTGTGCCGGTCCACCCTCTGGGCAGGGCCCCTACGATGGGCACTTTTGCTTTTTCTGATGTGTTTTCTCCCGGTAGGGGAAATTCTGAGGCAGGATTATGCTGAGTGTGCTTTCTCAGCCAATCTGTGCTGGTGTGTATGGGGGTCTGAGTAGGCAGATTCATTGTATTTCATTATTTAACATTATGAATATTATTGTAGTAAGTAGTTTTGATTTTGTATTGTTCTGCTGTTAATATTGTATTTGAATTTGTATTTGTATTTGCTATGAGTATAGTATTACATTTATATTGATTTTGTATTTTGTTGTTGTAAATTCTTGATCAAGTATCCTTGAAAAGAAGCAACAGCAGGTTTCACAATAGCCTTATTTGAATTACATATTGCTCTCTAAAAATCACTTGTATTAAATTACATTTGATTTCAATATTTTATTAGCAATTAGCAAAATTATTAGCAATTTTACTGCTTAGTTTCTGGTTATTTTAGAGAATTTTCATTTTTTGGTACTATATTTAAAAACTAATACACAAAATACTATATTGTGTATATAATGCTTTTTATTTTTGCCTCAGTGGTCCCCAAAACAATTTTCCTATTTTTGCCAGTCCCCAAATGTTAAAAGGTGGAAAACCACTGCTTTACAGTAAAAAAAGTTCTGGTTATCTTTCTATATTTTGAACATATCATGTACAGAGAACCATAAAAGCCCTGCAACACCCCCATTATAAACACCTAATTGTCACATTTCAAGAGCAGATACTGTTCTCTTTTGTCATGATGGGACCACAACAGATACTACATTTTCAAAGATTTGTGCCCTTCATACTTAAAAACAAAACAAATATTTTGGTTTTCTGGATTGAAAGGTATAAACCAATTGTAAGCTCTACACAAATTACACTTGGATGATTAAGTAAAAAGTCCATATTACATTTGCAATTAAATTGTAAATAAACACTTTGTGAGGGAATGTGAAAACGTTTCTTTGACTGCTTGTTACAAAGCTATACTTTGCTTCTTGCTGACTTACTCTTACTTCCCATTCACCTATTTGTTTGTTTGTTATATTTCTATCTCAAGAACCCAGGGGAGCTTACTTAATCCTTCTGCTCCTTCCCATTTTATCCTTACAACAACCCTGTGAAGTAGGTAAGGCTGACAGTGCCTGGCCCAAAATCACACAGTGAGCTTCATGGCTGAGTGGGGACTAGAATCTGAGTCTCTTGAGCTCTGGTCTAAACACCACACCACGCTGGATCTCTTAGCATGGAATAAGAGGAAAAATAATTATATAAACTGATATTCACACATTATATTTTCTGTATTTCATGCATTTGCATTTAAAATTAGCAAGCTGTGTTTATTGGGGTTGACAGTCTATTCTTAAATAGAGTGTAATTCTCTTCCATAACAACTAAATTAGGAAGTGTTGCATTTTAGTGCCCTTCACAAAGTGCCCTAAGATTAGTTGTCTTCATATCCCTAAAGTGAATGCTGGCTGCACTCCTGCATACAGATAGGCTGCTTAAATTCTATTGATTGTAATAGAATTGAAGCAACCTAACTGTCCAGGATTGCATCAGCTATCTTTTATTGACACCTCTTGTTTTCTGTTCTTACTTCCTCCTTCAGTGCTCTTTATGACCAAGTCCCTATAGAAGTGCAAATTCAGATATTTGTAACATAACAATACCTTGTGAAGCAGTACTGAGCACATAGTTCAAAATAAATCCGCTACAATTCAACAGAAGTGCCAATCCTATTACTCTAATTGTATCTTGTACTATGACCACCTGGCTGTATGTTGGATCCAAAAAGGCATGAGCTGAGTTTCACTTTTGTAGCAGACATTTCCTTCCTGTTTGTACCACTCTAACACCCTGGATTCTTCCAAAATGTACACTTGAGAGTGAGGGGATCCTCTGGAATGGCATGGCATGGGATAAACAACAACATAAAACTATTCCATAATAAAAAATATGCACTCAATAAAATCCAGAGATAAGCAATCCTCCTCTTTGCAGGAGTCTTTCATACATACTACTGCAAACTCTAGTACAGCACCAACTGAACCAAATAGCACAAACACTAACAAATATAACAAAATAAACAGTAAGGATGCTAAAACAGAAAAGCTGCAAATTAAAGCAAACTGGGCCTAAAGGATTTCAACAAAAACCGGTAAAAAAGAAAAGGCCGATACAGAGGTTGGGTACCTGTAACTGGTTTTTCAAGTGGTACCTGTGAACTAGTGAGTTATATATGCTTGTGCCAAAAAAAAAAAAAAGAAAAAAGAAAAAAATTGCTGAGCAGAGTTTAGTTGGGAATCCTGCCTGCCCCTTCTGCGCAATCCCCAGGCGTAGCTGCTACTTGCCTCTCAGCAGAGGGGATGGTGGGTTGTGTGACTTTGCAGAAGCACAGCTACAGAGAAGCACTTTATCCTCCTCCTTTGTGATCTGCTTTTAGCAAGCATTACAACCTAGATGTTAGAGACCATGCAGATGCAGCCACTGGCAGGGCGATTCTTTGTACAGCTTGGCCATGACATCTTTCTCCTCTAATAGGTCTCTTCCTTTCCAGCCATTCAGATGCGGAATCACAGAGAATTGCCCACCTTCCATTCAGTCAGGTGTAGGGTTTTCAGAAGTGGGGGGGGGGGTTGATTCAGGGAGACAACAAGGGAAGCATAGCAAGTTGGGGTCAAACAGGAGAGGCAATGATGCACACATGGTGTCTCAGTCACCATGGATAAGGATGCAAAGATGTTGCCACCATCCATTTTGCTCCTACGACATGTGATAAACTAGAAAGGAGGAAAGGTTAGCCCGGGTATCTTTCCAGCCAAGGAAAAAGTTTCAGAAAGTTTGGCTGTGACAGTCAGAGGACATTCCCTTGATCTGCGGAGTGAATCCGTCAGATGTTCCTGCAAGCCAGATAGTAATAGGGGAGAAGTGGTAGGGCAAGGGCTTGAGGGGGGAAGTGGAAGCAAGAATTTATTCCACCTTGCTGTTACAGAATGATTGTGATACTGTGGTGATCTGGAAGGGCTGCTCAGTGTTGGCTATTTAAAGTGCCCAGGAAGCTTTTCCAAGTATGGTCTTTTCAAGTTGTTTGAATTGCAGCACTCTCTCCTGCTGAAACAACCCTAATCAAACTGAAGTTGCCTCCCCAACCGCAAAGGGACAATACTGTGGTCAGTGCCAATGATGTACCAAGTGGCTGGAAGCTGCATCCGTATATAAGTGGCCTCAGGATATCCACCAGTCAAGAGTATGCCAGATCAGACTGCAAGGTGTTATAAGGTGAGTCACAAGGTGAGTCACCTTATCATCTGTCTCTGAGTTGAAGCTTTGGAGGAATTATGACTGGAATGGCCTCATGCAGAAGTATGCTGGAGGAGCTACCAGAGTAGTTGCAAGCATGAGGCCGAGGAGGCGATTGCTTGGCACTGGAGGAAGACTTTCACCTTGAGTAGGAGTCACCTTAGCGTATCTACTCTGGCTGCAGGTAGACTGCCACAGCCCCAAATGGAATCAAGAAGTGCCCCTGTAAACTGTAAAGTTTAGGATCGATTTGGCAGGACTTCTCCTTGTTGGCTTTGTAGGGCAAGGTATTCTAGAAATGCCAGTGCTATGGTGTTATCGGTCCTGGAATGGTGGGATCAGATAGCTCTGGAGACCCAGTGATCTATGCATGGAAAGGCAATGATTCCTTGCAATCTTAGGTATATGCAGGTGCGTAACTCATATCTGTGAGTCATAGAGGCCACAAAGAAGGACTTAAAACACATGCTATAGCTCCATGGGCTTATGTGGAATCTACTAGGAAAATATAAATTAACTAAAATATTGCCATGCTATAAAAGTATTTAGGACTGCTTTAAATTCCACAAAGGAGTATAACATTTACCTTTCTTTGATATTCTCAAAGTTCATTTGTCTGTTCAGAAAGTGACCATTAACAGGTGACTAAGAACACACTTTGAATGCAGCTGGTAACCAGTGTCAGCTTGCTAGGAATCCATGACAGTTGCCCTTTGAGGACATGCATTTAAACCCAAAATGCAGCTGAAGGCTAAAGGTTGTTTGTCTCTGATCACAGTCCGTGTTTGAGGTCAAAGGTATCCTCTGGTGTTGCTAGTTGGATGAATATAAATCAAGAAGAGAAGGTCAACAGGGCTTTTTAAAAGAATGAGAAAAGAACACACACACACACACACACACACACACACACACACGGGGGGGGGTCCTCCCTTAGCAGGTATCACTTCAAAAGAATGCAAATAAACCCACCTGAATCCATGGCAATATCTAATATTTATATGAGATAAGCTTAATGTAACTATCACCAGAGTTTAATGGTTTGGAAATGGTTTTTAGGTGTTAGTGTCTCGAATTCCACATCCCGTCTCATATCAGTTACTCTGTCTTTTATGTAACAGTCCACTGTTGCATCCACCTTAACGTTCTGTGCAATGCCTTTTCTAATGCTTCAGTCATTCTTCCTTCAGACCCTCTAGGTAATTGGTGTGCTGTCTTCAAAGTGCTTCCAAATTCCATCTGCTCAGAGAGCCCAAGACCCCCAGAATCAAATTTCCCATATGCTAGCACTTTGTAAAGTAAACAAAACATAAATAGCATGGTAGGTTTCTGTTCATCACAGGCTGGGATGTGCTTATTAAGCTCTCTTTAGGGACCTTAAAGAACATTATTATCATTCCACTCAGCAAGAGGTAGGGAGACAGGTTTCCTGGCTGATTGAGGCAATTGGCAGTATCTTCCCACATGTTGGGCTGCTGCTCTATCCACTCTCACACTGCATGACTGCTTATAGTCCACCTGTCTGCTCATGGTAAGAAGGCATCAAAAGCCCTCCCAGTGGACTACAGTTGACCTTTGCTTTTTCTGGAATATTCGTCCCTGAATTTCTGTTGAACTGGAAGAACAACAGTGTGCAGATGCAGTTATCTGCCCTTCCTCAGTAATAGCAGGGGTGCACATTCTTGGGAACATTCTTAGCTTTGTAAATTTTTATGCTACTTCAGACTACAGGCAACATATTTATAGCGATAAAAGAAAGGGACTCTCATGAGCACTGTAAGACAAGCTGTTTGCAAAGGCAAGATTTTCTTAATAATCAGAATGGGGGAATATGGGATTAAGCTACCCCACAGAGGCATTGTGAAGGAAAAACTAGGGAATCCCTGAAATAAATACCCAAAGTCCACTTTAAGTGGATATTGATTTTCCACACATTTTCTTAGCATGTATTTTTGCTGATCGCTTCTAGATTTGTATATAACTTCATAAAAGATCATAAAAGGAATACCAGGGTATTTAATAATGTGTTTACAATTTCTTTCTGAATTATGGTTTTGCTTCGGTTAAATTTGGTGTCTGTAAACAAGCCCATCAAGTTAAGGGAATTATATTTTCCCTTAAATGTTGCTTCTCCTATCATGTCTTATTTAAGTAGGAAATATTAATGAGGTTTAGTGACCATTAAAAAAAAGTTGCTCCAAATGTTCATAGTGCTGTTTGATCTTGTAAGATACACAGAACCACTGTGAAAACAAGTTGGTAGAAATACATGCCTAGCCCAGCCAAAATTGTTCTTTTTCCCTCTTTCTTTCTCATACATTTGTAACCCATTGATGTGTGCTCATACATGTGCATGTGTGCACATGCAAACATACACACACATACTCACACACAAAGAAACTGATAAAGGTGGAAAGGAAGGAATATCTTCCCAGTCACCATACAAGAAAGGTTGTGTGCAGCATTGAGGCACTAGAGGATTGGAGAAAAGGAGTCAACACAATCATTGAGGCTAGAGGACTGGAGAATAGCAGTCGACACAATTGGTGATGGGTGGTGGCTCCTTGCTGTTTGCCTTGGAGATATGCCAAGGCATATTTCAGCTATTGGGCAATACAGAAGTGAAATAATCATCGTTTATCCTGTCAAAAGAGTGATGGGGGAGAGAAATAGTATGGCTATTCTGAGGCAATCTGATTTTGGCTCCACTTTCTTTAAATGATGGTAAGAAAAGAGAAAGGGATCCTGAATTCTCTGACTATAGCCTAGCTACAGACTTTGTGTTTTTATTCCACAGATTTCCGGCACCATTTTCAGATTCTGATAAATGACTAAGGAACTTTTTCCAGCCCATACATTTAATCAAAGGACACAAGAATCACAGCATACCTTGGAATTACTTGTAGTGATGGCCTTTAATGAACGGAAAGGTTATTTCCTTTTGACATAATGGAGACAGTAATGTAAAGGTCATTACTTGTAATCATATTATTTACTAGGCTCTTCTCGTAATATAGTTTATTTATAATAGAGTGTATTAGAGTAGAGATAGAGGAATTCAGATTAACCAAAGGGTAGAGAACCACCCAGTGGTTTGAAAACGCCAAAGTCAGCTCCTTTAATGTAATCTTAGAGCCAAACGCTATGAGATACAAGGGGATGTGTGATGACTCTCTGCATTAGCTTTCTTGTTTCACTGAAATGGGGGCAGAGAAAAGCAATGGTTTTGCATATTATTATTATTATTATTATTATTATTATTATTATTAT